>NW_015150860.1:747685-774131 GCF_000732505.1 Cyprinodon variegatus
ATTATGCTTAAATTATTAATAGGCTTAAATGATCCCTAATATAATATTTTAGATATACCGTAAATATAATTATAAACACAAATAAAATATATATTAATTTACTATGGTAGTATTTATAGTGAAAAACAAAAAACATTTTCCGGTGTGGGCGGGGTTTACCCCTCGCGATGGGTGGAGTTTCTGTCACGTGACCAGACAGCGTCCAGTTGGGTAATCATGGCGGCTGTGTCTGGATGTGAGCAGCAGATGTAACGTTTTTCACCGTAAACGATGTTGTTTGATTCTCTGCCCGGGCCATGAACCGGACGCCGGTGAGCAGAGGGACCGCAGCCCCGCATGGAGGCGTGAGGAAGAGGAGGACAGACGCCATGGATCAGGATGGCTCTGCTGGATGCTCGGACGCTCTGATTCCTGGTGACTGCTTTTGTCAACCAAGGCTCTAAATGGTATTTTTGATGTAGTTTATCATTTGCTGTGTTTTTTCATGCAGATCCTTGGTTAGATTAGGTCACCTTGTTCCATGTCCTGTTGCAGTGTGATCATGGCCAGTCTGAATGGACCCTCAGCTCTACTATGACTGTTAGTGCTTCTGCTGCTTCCCATGTCTCTCTCAGTAACAACACTATGATAGGCTCTCCAGATGTGGTAGCTTTCACTAAAGAGGATGAATATGGGCAGACCGTCCCAGAGCCTTTGGATCTCCCAGAGGAGTTCTCCATACCCCTCCACCCTGTGGCTGACTCCAACCCCTGGGCCAAAACCTCCTACGCCAAGTTCACCAAAGACTTCATCCTCATCTCAGAGTTCTCGGAGCAGGTGGGCCCCCAGCCTCTCCTCACCATCCCAGATGATCCGAAAGTCTGCGGCACCTTCGATCTCAACTACTTCTCCCTGCGGATCATGTCGGTGGACTACCAGGCCTCCTTCGTGGGGCATCCGCCTGGCAGCGGATATCCCAGACTCAGCTTTGTGGAGGACTCAAGGGTTGTTCTTGGGGACTCAAAGGAGGGGGCTTTTGCCTACGTCCATCACTTCACGCTGTACGACCTGGAGGCCAGGGGCTTTGTGCGGCCCTTCTGCATGGCGTATGTAGCGGCAGATGAGAAGAAAATAATGCTCCAGTTTCAGGAGCTGTCTCTGCGTTTTTCACAGGCCTCTGAGTGTCTGAAGGCTGGGAACAGAAGAGCCTTCGCCAAGGAACTCCAGAGGAAGCTCCAGGACCTGGAGTAAGAGACTACATTTTACCTACTGTCTGCTCCTAACTTTCTTTAAGCCAATCTTCAAAGGTCTAAATCTGGTTCTAGATAAGGTCAGAGGTCCAGATCAGTTAGTGGTGTGGTGAGGGTCATTATAAGTCATCTCTGTGAGATAAGGGAAGGTCATCTCTGCCACCTCTTTGCAGTAATGATATCTTCCATCTGGAACCCCCATCTGCAACTTTTCTAACCTAAAATTCTATATTTGTTTTTACAATTTTCAGTTTTTTTAAATGAATACCAACCTGGAAATTCAAAACAATGCCACCATATCTGCTTAATTATGTATCCTTCACTCTTTAGGTGTTTTAAATGTATTTATTCGGGCTGCAACTAACGATTACTTTGCAATTTGATTTTTTTTTTCGATTTATCGAATAATAATCGAATAGACTAAGATTTTTGAAGACGTTTTACAAAATTTAAACAAGCGAAACAAACTATTCTGCTTGAGCAGTTCTGGATAGAGCATATAGACAGATGAAAAAGTTTTTTAATCTTAGGTGCAAAAATATTTATGTATTTTTTTACAATATTGGTATAATTACTACTCTAAGTAGGTTGCTCTGTCAGCTATAGGCATGTTCTACAGTCTCAATACTCCAGTTAACAATGAATCAATAACTAAATTAGTTGATTGATTTCAAAAATCAATTAATCAGGATTAATCCGATTGTTTCAGCCCTAGTATTTGGTGAATGCAGAAAATGGTGACAAACACGTCTAAACTTCCTGCTTAATGCTTCCTAGAGTCAAATATTTCCTGAAATTTGCAAGTAGCAGAATTTAAATTCAATCTTCAATCTAAATGATTATTAGATTTAATCATAATTGGTCATTAAACCCCGTAACAATCTTTAAACAACGCTGATTAAAAACAGTTTTACATTTTATGTTTATTTCTTATTTTCAAACCTAAAACGCACTTCTCTGCACATTCAGCTACAAAAACTTCACCATAAACTCACCCTGCTCTGCTGAGGATCTGTTGCTAGCTTGGCTCCGTTTTGATTGGACTTGTTGATTTTGATTTTATTTTTTTCATTGATGAAAGATGGATTCAATTTACATCCTACAACAGAGAATTTAGGCCATACTAAGAGATGTGTTTTTTTTGTTATTGAAAGAAAATCATTAGATCTATGAAAAAAAAAGAATATTACTCAATTAAAGTCGTAACACTACAGCACTACAGCAATTTTTAATATAACAAGAATAATGCCATATTACAGAACTGAAGAGGTGGCCTACTTTATGTTAACAAGAAAGAGAAGGTAGATTACAGACAATGGAGTTCTTCATTATTGATTCAGAAAGGTTATTCTCCTGTTTAAAACATTCCTGGGTCAGAGGTCAATATGATCAAAGGAAAGGTTGAAAAAAAACCCCAAAACAAACAATGAGTAACTATGATAAGCAAATTTTATCTAATACAACTCCTAACCTCATAAGCCTGCAGGTAAGAGACAAACTCCTTATATTTTCTTTATAGACGGCCTCTGAGGAGTCAGATTATCTGCTGATATAGTAAACCCCCTAACAGAAAGATAAGTTTGATTAAATGAGGCTTGTTTGGAAAGATTGGAGAAAGTCCCTCTTTTTTTTTAAAGAGTATTGCTTTACATTTAGTTTTAAACAAACCCCCAAAATCTGCTGAGTGAAACCAAAGTGTTCCAGTTTGATTATAATTACCCAAATGTAGGATATCAGCACATAAGGAGAGTGGTGCTGGAGGGGTCACGGGCTCTGTGTATTGGGCTTGAATTGAGTCCACCAACCAAGTGTCAGATGTCAAGCTAAATATCTAACAGTAAAAGCACATTGGCACCTACAGCAACACAAACATGGAGAGTAGAAGAACCACACTGATGGTAGTTTTGTGATGCAGTGGATTTCTATCAACCGTCTTCACTGGAGACAGAAGAAATGTCAGAGAATGCCAGCAGCCATAACGATTCCTTGTTTTAGCTGCTGGCTTAGATAATACATTTGACTGGGTCCACATAGTGGATCTCATGGGGACCTTCAATATATATTTGAACTAGGAATGCACCGATCCGATATTTTTATCTGTATCGGTTCGGATATAAAGAAAAAAAACTAGGTCGATATCGGTGACAATTGACTCGATATACGGGCCGATCTATTTGTTCTAACTCTATGCTATGCTCTGCCATCATGCGGCAGCGCAACAACACAATGCGGCCATATTATTTATGATGGAGCTAGCATGTAATGGTGTACAGGCCAAAAAAATCAGATGGTACTTGATAATTTTAATGACACTTTTCTTTACATGTTGACCAAGTCAGAGAACTTTTGGTTTAAGATTTTGTGCACAGTTTTTAAATAAATGAGTCATAGCGTTTATATTCGGGTTGTTTCCTATTTTTTTTTAAGAACAGGGAAATTAAATCATATGCACATCATATGCACAAAAACATTTACTAGGTGATAATTCAGTGCTGTTTTTGGTATCCGTATCAGATCGGTATCGGCCAACATTAAACTTCAAATATCGGTATCGTATCGGAGGTGAAAAAAGTGGATCGGTGCGTCCCTAATTAGAACAGAACTCTCTTTTTTTAACAAAAAATTATTAACTTTCATACATAACCGTTGTGACACAAACTTAGCACCAAATCATTATTTTAGACTAGAAATACAAGGCATTCTCCTTTACGTCCAGTTTCAATGCGTTTCCTATAATTAAATAGTTTCTCTCGTCAAAATTGTTTTTTTTTTTTTTTTTAAATAACTTTAAGGTTAAGTAAGAAACGCAAAACTAATGTGAAATCATTATACTAGACTGGACAGATGATGCAGACCTTTTCAGTCTGATTTGAATTCAATTATCTTGACCGAGAAGCACTAAAATATCAGATGCAGTTACAAATTTGAACCTCTGTGGGATGTTTTTGTGTTTTTTAGGCATGATTTCAACTCACGTGCAATACATTTTCAAAATAAGGCCCGGGAGATATAGACGGCACTAAAAAACATCTACTTATGCAGTTTAGCAGCGAAGTAAACAAAAGGTTTTCAGCTGGGTGGTTCTTCAAGACTCATTTCATTACCTATAGAGTAAAATATACCAGGCTTTAAATTGGGTTCATTAGAAAAATAGGATTTCACATAAGATTTATAAAAAAGGATCATTTAAACCAGGATGTGTAATGGGCTTCAGATTAGGGATTACGCACACTAACACCTCGGTTATTAAGCAGGTTTTGGTACCTTTGACAGATCTTCGATGAATCTTAATTGCACAGAATATTTTTGTGATTTAAGTAGATGGGTTCAATCTTGCTAAAACCTCTGAATTTCTTTGATGTTTATGATGATTTAAAGTATTTAGTTCCTGAAAAAAAAAAAAAAAAACAACAAAGGATACTTTGAGAGCAGCTGAATTAGACGTCTCTCTGAATCTGTGTTGTTGTGCTCAGGTACACCCACTCTGTGCTGCAGCGGGAGGAGGGCCTGCAGAGAGAGGCGGGGCCACAGTGCGTTTACTCCGCCCACACTGTGGAGAAGGCCAATGAGCTCGCCAACGTAGAGAAGAGCATTTACGAACACAGGGACCTGCTGAAGCAGATCAGCGCCTACCATCGCCGCCCACGCCGGGATCCGCATGCCGTCTCGTGCCAGAAGTGTATGAGCGAGTGTTTGAGGGAGTGTGAGGAGCTGTTGGACAAATATGCCAAGCTAGCTAATCCCCTCAGTTACAGGGGAAGCGGGCGAGGTCTGTCTGTTGATGGCCGAGGGGAAGAAGGGGCGGATGAATTGGACGATGAGGTGATTAAACGCAGGCCATCGTACACGCCGCAGCTCATCAAAGCAAAGTCTGCCAAGTGTTTTGACAAACGCCTCAAGACCTTGCAAGAACTGTGTGAGGAGACCTTCTATGAGGCCACTGTGGAGCTTCTGAAAGAGACAGAGAGGAGTTTCCGCGGCGACCTGTGTTACCTCTACACCCGTCGCCTGGACAAGACACTGCGCAGGAAGCTGAACATCGTCAACTTCCTGTTTGAGGAAGACCTCAACGATAATATTGAGGATGAAGCCGAGACACTAAGACCGTTCTGTGCTGTGAATCATGCCATAGACAACTACATGCACTTAAACCCACCCCATATTACCCTGGGCTCAGAGGATCTTGAACTTGATGGTTTGAACCCTCAAGGTCCACAAGACACGGCGTGTGAAACCACCACTACCCAGGAGCTTGGACTTCTGGGAAGCCATCTGGAATCCTCTCCATCGGACCAGACCTTTGAGACACAGGAGAGCTCAGAAGGGACCAAAAGCTTCAGTAGCGACAAGAGTTTAACAGATCACGCAGAGAAACAGGAGAGCCTGGCGAGTGTTAATACAGAAGGTCCTGATCCGGACTCTGATCTGACACCAGAACCCGACCAAAACACTTACCCTGAGAGGGAGAGTAGTAGTGAGGACATGGAGACCACTGCTGGGGAGGATGACTGTGACTCTGGTCAGGACCAGACCCCCGTATCTTTGCTTGAGGTTGTGTCTGAGCTAGAGGCAAGAGACGGAGATGAGCGCGAGGCGGGAACTCGCTCAGACCTGCTGGTTCCCATGGACTCAGCCTGCTGTATGGCTCAGGACGGTTTCCTTTACCAGGCAACTGACTCTGATGCTGTGCTTTGCCTGAGTCCAAACTCCAACCCGAATCCCACTCAGTTTCTGGTGGTGAACCAGGAGCCCCATGCCCTCCAGCCTATCCAGGATGAGTACACAGTGGGGTCCTCCGGCTCACAGGGTCCAGCAGCAGGGCTGGAGCTTCCTGTTGGTCCCCTCGGCGATTCTGTTTCACGCACCTCCTTGGATGATGGTTCAGACTGTACAATGAGTGCTTCCACCGGCTCTGACCGGGCCGCCTCGCCGCTCGGCTACGGAGCGTCGGTGACCCTCCGCCAGAGGAAAAAAGCTGGTCAAGGGGCTTTAAGGTTTGTGCGGCAGTACTCATTTGCCACGCAAGCATTGTGGTGTCTGCTGAGCGGCAGGACGCTTGTGGTGCTCGGGGCGGACGAGGGGAGGGTCCGCCGCCTCGTGTCTGCTCTAGCTCTCTTCGTACCCAACCCTGGGAAGACCGGAGAGAGGGTTCAACCCTGGCTGTCCTGCCCCTTCACCCTCACCGACCTTCACAGGTGGAAACTTATCGGGCTGCAAAGGTAAACCTCTCATCTTAGACTGTAAAGCAGACGTACAGCGCTTTGTAAAATGTTTACAAACCTAGAAACTTAACATATTTCAACTTGAAACTCATTTATTTTTAGCATTATTAACAAAACATCTGCATTAAAGCCCTTTCACTCTGATACCCTTTAAACAACCCAGTGCATTGTGTTTTAGAGCAAAATTGCATTATAAAGGTGATGGAAACCAACAGAAAGGTCTGGGAGGAAGTTATTAAGAAGCAGGTTTAAGTTGTAAAACAATATCCCAAGCTTTGATAGTGCAGTGCTTCCAGAAAGTGTTTGCAACGCTACACATTACCGCCTTATTCCAAATATTCAATTAATTTCCTCCTTATTTCTACACACAATACTGCATTAAAACAATATATAAATTTTTTTTTTTCACCTGCAGAGAATGAATTGAAAATCTTAACTTGCAAATCTCCCTGACCTGAATCACAGCCCCAAATTGTAATAGATCTGATACCCTTTAGAATAAGGCTGTAACCTCTCTAAATAAGCACAAAGTGGCAAATACCTTCCAGATACACCGTGGAACAGAGAACTGTTCAATCCAAATACCGGTATTTGAAAAGTATGTATCTACAGCATGAACTGGAGGTGGTTACTCTTGGGGAGCTGCAGAGATCCAGATGTCTGATGCCAGAATCTAACAGCAGGAAAACTAGTAGAACTAGTAGCTCAGCACTGGTAAATCTGGTTTGATCAGGCCTTGTGCATAGAGAATTTTTGTCATTCCATTAAAAAAAGTCATGTTAATACTCTAAAATACCTTGCAAAAGCAAGTAATGTAAGCAACTTTAAAGCAACTTTATTTATTTATGCCTTGGGATTACTCCTTCAGGAAAATTCTGGTTCCTGTATCTTTATATAGAGTACAAAAGCAAGACGCTATTAAAGATACAAGAATACAACAGACAAAATATAAAGAGTGTATATAGTACAAAAAAACATAACAAAAAGTTGTAATGTCCTGGAATACCGGTATGTTTTCTTTTTATATAAAATTAACTGCAAAGTAAGGAAAGTGTTACTGCACAGTGAGAGAGAAGAATGTTGCACATGAGTGACAATATGTAATGTTTTGCATAAGATGTCCAAGGGGGTGTGGGGGGGTAGGGACCCTTGACCCTCTTCCCATCACCTCCTTCTTCCCAAAGTGAGGAGTTGTACAGCTGGATGTCATGAGGAACAAAGGAGTTCAGCAATCTGTTGGTCCTGCATTTTGGGAGGAGCAATCTCCCACTGATCCACAGCATGTTGTTTAATTTCTGAAAATAAATAACTGCCTTAACATTTTTCATTTTTGTAGCTACTCATTTGAATGCATGTTTGGCTCAAGCCATAGAGGGGCAAACATAGAAGAATATTTTGATATACAAAATGCTACTTATGGTCCAAAACTAATGCTGTACATCACCTGAACACAATATTCTCACCATCAAATACCACATTTGTAAACAAAAGACCTCTGTAATTTAACAGCGTGGAAGAGAAGTCTTCAAACCTGTATTCAAAACTGTCTGTCCTGCTGGTTTTAGGTATTTCCCTTACGTACCTGATTTAAATACATGGGTAAAAAAAAGATAAAGAAATAATGCAGTGATTCCATTAAGGTGTACTGGAGCAGAGAAGCATGAAAAACAGAATAAAGTAAATGCATATGTTTAGAACGGCCTAGTCTAAGTCCAATTTGAGTCTTTCCGACTGAGCCTGAGCTGTTTTACACTATTATGCAAAACTTTGTTTTGACCCATTTAATGCATACAAATATGTAGCTGTTTTCGGTCGTGTCTAAATGTCCGAAAGGTATCATAGGTCATTCTGGAAGAAAGCTGCAGAAAAACAAACGTCAAACTTGACTCAAAGATTTTGGAGTTCTTTGCAAAGTTCCTGCAAACGTGTTAAACAGAAATCTGACGATCTCATGGCGTTTGTAGCTCCAGTCACACCTCGCTCCACAGTTACTCATCTGCTCTGACTCAGTGAGCATGACTCACTCTGACAACCCTGCAGCTTCTCATCCACATCGGTGCATGAGCTTTTCTTTTCTGCTCAGCTTCTGTAAACAGAACCTTGACTTGTCAACAGGTTAAGACAGGAGAAGGTTATCCACTATAGATTTGAACATCTTTGCATCGCTATTGCTTGAATTTCCATTTAGCAAAAATCGTGATAAGGACAAAAGTAATGATGGAAAAATTCTCATCGCTTCTTCAGTCTTTCTCAGGTAACTGCATAGCTGCATACCAAAGCAATCATAGCTGCACTCATACTGCTGCTGATAACTATACAGATTTAAAATGGCCTTCTTCAGGACACCAGTTACATAAAGGAGTCTGATTTCTGTCACTGAACATCCAACAGTGACCACATTTAATTATATTTTTCAATTCTGTCAATCCCACAATGGAAAACAAAAAATACAAAGAAGTATTTAAACAATTAATACATTTATTAGGGGATTAAAAAAAAATTCTATTATAGAAATTCTTCATATAGAGGTTAAATCAAAATTCCTTTTACACGGGCAAACATGTTTTACCATAACGATAAATGATACGATAAATGCCCACCCCTACTAAGAAATCTAATCAGCACTGCTTCTAACAATTTAAAGTTTTTTTTGTTCTTTTTTAGTCACCTTTTTAAAAAATATTTTCTTGTTTTAATTAACTTTAAATGACCTAATAACATTAAAGATACAAATGTCTGGTAAATTGAAAATATGCTTCTCCCATCCTTTACATTAAACATCTGCATGCTAATATAATTCCTTATAAATATATTTCCCATGTGATCTAACATGCAAACTATTTATGCAGCTGAGAGGAGAATCTGAAGAAATATATTGTCGACAACAAACTCTGAATTACTGGAAATGAATAGCCTGTTCAGGAGATGTTTTTATGAGAATTTTACAGTAAACTTTAAGCTTAATGTGGGCCTTGATGTCATTATGTTTTGGGCTTTAGTGTTTTTTTATATAAAGAATCAAAAGTTAGACATTTAAATGTATCCATAGAGGGGAAATATAAACCTTATTATTGGGTAAAAGCTGCACTAAGCTAAATATTAGCCTCTGTTAGTTATAAAACCAGTTTTAATGGTTTTAACTTTATTCCATTTCAAATCCTTTTTGCAGTCACATCACCGTTTACCTTTTCCATGACCCGTCTGGTCCTGAGCACACTGAAGACCAGTTAAGCCAATAACAGTTGCTCCTTCAGATGAGACCAGCTCCCTCATTGGTTATTTTGTAATCCAGGTGTGGGAGTCTAATCAATGAGAGAGCTGGTTACATCTGAGGAGCAACTGTGATTGGTTTAACTGCTATGCAGTGTTCTCAGGGAGCATAAGGGTAAAAAAAAAGGTAAAGTAAAAAGAGACTATAACTGCAAAAAATGATTTCCAATAAAAGGTGAAAAATTAAATAGAAATATAATAGGATTTACCTCTTTAAATGTGGATTAGGTAAGGTATTCATAATCCGATTCATGAATTGTAGCGTTTTCGGTTTAGAGATGGGATTTGAAAATATATTTTTAAATTGTAGTATTTAATAATGGATTAATAAATACAATTTACCATTCCTCTTTAATAATTTGTTTTAGTTTACCTCAGGTTTCTTACTGTTAAAACAGAGTTTTTCCTCTCCACTATCGCTACAGGCATCCTTTGTGTGAGGGATTGCCTTCAAGTCAATGTGTCGATGCAATCCACTTGGTTTCCTTAGTTGAAAATTTTGAATCAGAATCTGACTGGATGATCTGATGAATTGCAATTTATTGTGAATTGGCGCCATATAAATAAACTGAACTGAATTGAATTTAAAATGTGCATTTGAAAAGTAAAGGGATTTCTAATTGTATGATTAGAAATCCATTTTCAGAGATTATCTTGATCTCCATAGAGAGCAACCCAGGTAAAGATCAGAGGATTAAAAGTCTGCTCAGAAATGTAACCATTACAACAATTTTGCTGTCACTATTAATAAATAAAATGAATAACTCCTATCATGGCGATGTTTATGGCTAGAAAAGGGATCTGAAAAAGGAAATTGGAAAAGAATATTTAATCCAGATTTATTTCAGGGTTATAAATTCTTCCTGAATAGAATAATCATCAACATCTCTTCCAGATGTTATTGTCTTCTTCTTCTTCTCCCACAGAGTTGCATCTCCAGCTGGCTCCAGCACCTTCTACTCCCTGTCCCGATACAGCCGCTACATCTCCATCCTGGACGCCGACATGAAGACCCTGCGCTGCCCTCAGTACCGCGGCCAGCTCCTCGCCACCATGGCCGACCACCGCACCTACATCCGCCACGGCTCCACCTTCTTCCTCCACCTGCAGAGCACGCTCTGTCGCCTGGCAGCCCAGGCTTTCCTGCTCACCTTCACCCACCACCTCCACCTGCCCGTCAGCCCCACGGAGGGACCCGAGGCCGTGGAGTTCAGACGGCGGTGCTTCCTGCAGGAGCAGCTGGGGCTGGACGAGGAGGACAGCCACGTCCTGCTCTACCTCAGCCGGCTCATCACTCAGCGCTACCTGCAGCCCGCTAACATCAGCTGTTGTGCAGCTGTACCTTATTTCAGTTTCAACTACATCACCAGCATTTTATACAAAATCTGATGCTTGGGGTTCATTTGGACCATAAGATATTCTCCGTCTGCCTCACTGTGCTTCTCTCTAATCTCACACCTTCCTCTCTTTGCAGGGAAAAACAAAAAAACAAACAGCCAATAAGTGCTGACTGTCTCCGCGGTGTCCTCTTCTGGACACCTTCATATCCGAGCACCACCACCATGTAAATGAGACAGAAACAAAACACTCGCCTGCTGTAGCATACCGGGCTTCTGGTCCGGGGTTCAGCTTTTATATCCTTGCAAAAAACCTGTTTTTCAGCACCGCAAGGTTTTCTGTTCTCTGTTTTGGGACATAAGCACGTCGCAGCTTTTCAAAGCAGCGGTTCTCTTTGGAAACTAATTCCATCTGTCCCTTTTTTTTTTTCTCATCTTGTTGACAATTTTAGCTTTTGCGACCCATGTCCGTGTATAAAAAGGACAAGTGTCCTTTCTGTTCCAGACAGTAACATAATTTGGGGATTGTTAGTAAGGACATTTAACTTGTTTAAACCATTTTTTTTTTAATTATGTTTAGCCTCAGTTTGGATGAGAACCGGATCCTGAGAAGAATGATGTTGTCTATTAAACAGTTGGAACCAGAGATGCATTTTTTTTTTTTTTTTGGTATATTTAACAGTCAGGAAGAGTTTTAAATCTATTTAATCTAAAAATGTTTAATGAATTTCACTGTTGTCTTAAAGTTGTGTGAGAGTGACGTGTTTGTCTGCATGAGAGTCTTGTGTCAGGGTGATCACCGTGTTGATAACGCTTCAGGTTTGTTACAATAAGATTTTAAGAATACACTTTTATTTCTCGTGCCAACAGAAGCCTAAGTTTCACTTCGGATGCCTGCCTAACCTTTATTTATTAAACACAGATGCACAGATTGAGCTTTTAATGCTTGCTACGTATTTTTCCTTTTCCCTGAGCTCAGTAATGCTGTTTTTTTTCCCTTTTTTTTATATTTTCTTGTCTGACAGATATAACTCTTTAAAGAAAACAAAGGAATAACTAAATCTCTTCCCATAAATTAAATTAGAATATATTAACTATATTTTTTATGTTTTATATATGTCAAAGGGTAAAACTGATGCATTTCAAGCTTTTGTTTGTTAATTTGATGATTTTGATGAAAATTTTACTGTTTTATAAAATATAAGCAAAACAAATATTTTTTTTAAAGTAATTATGTGCATGGATGCAGTGTTGCCTCCTGTGGATTTGATAAGAATCTGGACCATAGCAGCAAATTGCCTTCCAACATCATCAGTCTGTGGAGCTTGTGTTCTGATTTCTTTTGGAATTTGATTAAAAAAAAAAAAAATCAAACATCATTCATGGAAACTAACTTCACGATCCCCTTAAAGGTATAGTGGAAGATGTTCTTTTCCCGGGTGGATCATCAGACTAAGGGATCCTCCTAATTGTCAATCATTCTGGTGATATGTGTACGTAAAGCCATCCAATGTGCTCGTCCCCATTTTCATTTACTGCCATGAGTCTGACATGGTGGAAAAATTGCAAATCTTCTTTTGGAAAGTAAGCTTGTATGAGCGATGCAAACAGCAACTTTTAAATAGAGCGTGCACAAGGAGAAATGGGCTTGTGCACGCTCTCGCATGCATTTAATAGGCACTCCCTCTCGGGATCGAGTACAGGGTTGTGCATGTGCATTTTTTTTTTTTTATTGGAAAGATATGGTGTTTTCATAAATTCATAAGAATCCTCCTCTATGCCTTTAAGCTAAAGGTTTGCTCTGTTGCTTTTGTGCATATTTTAAACCAGAGTTTTATCTTCCACTCTACTTTCCATTATTATTCAAAGGGGGAGCACTCTGACAGTTTTTTTTTCATGGTCAATAGCTGTCAGTCAATCCTCTCACAAGCATCAAAATTAACATAAAAAATCTGAAATGTTTTGCTCTCTATGGGAAAGATTAGATAAATTAACTACATTCCAGTTTATTGATTTACTTCTGCATGATGCCTATCTTTTTTGTTAAGTTACACTCTAAACATTTGCTGAAGTTTTTAGTATTTCTTCAACAGATTTATTCCTTCTTTAATATATTATATCTGCTGATCACTATTCGGAGCAAAAAAGGGGAACATCTCTGTTCGACCGTAGCAGCAAACCTGCTCTCCTTTCAAAGCTCCTGATTTAAGCCTGTGCTCATTTTGTCCAGTCTGTGATTGTGTAGATGGTATCGTCATGGCTGCATGGTCAGAGTTTGATCTCAAAGGTCAGACGCCAAGCGAGCCTTTTAACTCTGTGGATGATGTTTTGCCGCATGTGATGAAGTTTTGCACCTGATTTAATTTGCTTATAGTTGATGTAAAAAGGAAACCCTGAATGTAATCTGAAAAGCCATGCCGCTGTGTGCTCAACTCACCCAGTGTCCTTATGTTGCCATTTATATATGTCTGCTTTTTGTATCTCATCTACAGCAGGCGGCTGAGCTCATTCGGCCCTGCAGGAATTAGAATAAAGCACGTTTTGAATGTCCTGTTTGCCTCCATGTTGTGTGTTTTTTTTGTTTTGTTTTTTTTTTCGCCTTGATTTTGTGTTCAGATGAAGCAGCAGCTATACTTCCAGCAAACCTCCAGCCTCGTCTCTGTGTGACTCACTTCAGAGATGATGGATGTGCGAGCATCTGAGGTGCCATGAATAATAAATGCACATCTGTGAAACACTTCTAATTGCCCTGCTGGAGCAGCGGATGGAGAAGCATCTGATGGGAGAAGTCTGCTATGACATGATCTGTCCACAGATCGCTGAAGCGAGTGTGAATTTGCCTTTTGGTGGGGGGAAATTAAACTTTTGATAGTCTGGTGTTTGGGAAATGAGGTGCAGGAGCAGTCGGTGTTCGTTCTGGAGCAGCATCTTTTGAATCCACTGATGCACTTCATCTTTTTAACTTCCATGCAGGGGTCATTTTTTTTTGTAAATATGGGGAGTGGTGGCCTAGTGGTTAGGGTAGGGCATAGAGCTTAGAATCCTGAGGTTCTGAGTTTGAGCCCCACTTCCATAGACTGCCGCACTGGGTCTCTGAGCAAGACCCTTAACCCCACACTGCTCCCCGGGCACCCCGATGGCAGCCCACTGCTCCACAGGGTGATGGGTAAATACTTGTGATGGTGTAATGACCATAAGTTGGAAAAAAAAAAAAAAACATCCCGACGTTTGCAAAAAGCAAGAGAACTTATAGTGGGATGTGATTTAGAAAGGAAACATTTGCTTCCCTTTTAGTCCTTTGAATTTGAAATTTACTGACATCTGGATCAGCTATCGGCTCCAATATCGAATAATTCAGTTGATCGGTTATCTGTGTTTAGATATCAGAGATCCAATCCAGAGCACTTTACATGGACCCGTTATTTCTTTGTGTTGCTTATTTGTTAATAAATATTTTAAGGTACATTTACCTGCATTCATTTATTAAGTTAAGGCTAAAGCCTTCACTCACATGGTGAGATATGTGGATCATCCGTTCAATAGTTAAATCGATATCAGATATCAACTGAGATGAGCCCCGGTATTGGATTGGATAGAAAAATCTTTACCAGAATGGTCTTCTGGTTCTCAGCAGTCCAAGCTTATCCAAATTAGTCTGCTTTTTCTTTTTTTTTTTCTTTTTTTTTGTCAATAAAGCTAATTATTACACTCAGTTTTGTAGGATACTATTCACACCACTTGCATTTTATAAACATCTGTCCAAAATATTTTAGCTTTTTTGCTTAGATTGAAAACACCACTGTAATACAGTTTGAAAAATATGTATTAATCTTTGTTGATTATTTGATATTTATTTATTTATTACAACCTGTTCTATAGAGTAAAATCAATCAAATTGTTTTTTTTTGTTTGTTTGTTTATGAAGGTTTAATATTTGGAAAGTCTGGATTTTTTTTAAACTAATCTTTGGGCTTCCATAGCTGAGTGGCATCAGGTCATCACTTTTCATTCCTAAATGTTTACTTATAAGTGATTAACTAGCTCTATGTATGAAACTAGCTGCAAACATTTTGTTTGTTGTGTTTTTATTGTTTGTTATGAAACATGATTTTTTTCACAGCTGGAATTTTGTTGCCCTTTAAATTAAGGCCACCTCCCAAGAGGGGATGATGGAAAGCAAAGCTAGTTTGTGAAAGCACTACAGTTTATGTCATTTTTTTCTTTTTAATAGGAAACATAGTTGGGAGGGAAAAAATGTTGGATGTGTTGGGGGGGAAAAAAAATCTATTTGGATGTTTAAGAGCCCTAGCAGAGAGGTCCTCAACATGGGGCTCCCAACCCCCTAGTGTGCTGTGGAGATACTGCAAGGAGGTCTTGGAACTTTCTACAATAAATATATTATGTGTAATATTTGCAGACACCAGAATTTTCCATTAAAACCAGATACATTTGGAGTTTTTTTCATTTTCATGATTTTTTTTATATTTGCAGGGGAAAATTAACCTGCTGTGAACTTTCCTGGTTTAATCTCCGCATCAGTAGACCTCAACCAGCTGTTAAAAACTGTCACACTCACCTCAAAACTTACAGACTTAACGGAACGCAGTCCTTGTTCCATCTATTCCTCAGCCTGAAGTTCCAGAATAAAAACCCGTTAATGATTCCTGGCTTAGTGTGAAACTCTGCATACCTAGAGGGTGGCTGACTTCTGTTTTCCATCTTGTTCATCTGCATCACCAAACCCAGCTGCTGTGTTGAAGGTGGAGTTTGGATATTTAAATGGGGAACAACAGTTAGCAGAACACAATGAGGCAGATGCTTCTTTCTGCTGTTATACAAGACTGCTTTCAGCTCCATCTGGATGCTTCCAAGTTCTCACTCCATTTCAAAACTCAGCAGAAACAGATTTTTTTTTTAAGTCACTGCACAGGACTTGCATTGTCGACATTACCCGAACTGATTTGCTTTCTTTCACTAAATAAGTCAAAAATGTGCACTTTTCTTGGACTGTTTCCAATTTACATTTAAAATATGAAAAAAACAATTGCATAGTCCTATTTCATGTACATATCATCTAGTTATCTAATTTTAAGAGTAAAAAATCTAATTCCATTGGCAAATCATCTTATTTACTTACTCAATTTAAGGTTAAATACACTTAACTTGAGAAATTTTTACTTATTTCTAGATTGTTTTTGCAGTGTGTAGCTTGAAAACCTGGAAAGTACTTTTGAGTTTCCTTTCTGACATCTCATTGTTGCATGGTGGCGCAGTGGGTAGCACTGCCTAGGCTCTTTCAGCAATTCTCTCCATGCACATCTCCAGCTTCCTTTTCAAGGTTCAAAAACCTCTTTAAATTACCATTAAATCTCAGTATTTACATGCATGGTTGTGTTGTTCTGTACTTGAGTGGTGACCTGTCCACAGGCTGTAGCCCACCACTCGTCCTGAAACGATAAGCAGGTATAAACGGTGAACGGATGGACGTCCTAAAAACCCTGTTTATGAACACAGCTTAACTTAAGCTGTGAGTAGCTCCTGCTGTGAATTATGGGTCATGTAGTGCGACATTGGTGGTCCATCAATAATGCATACATGAACTTACCTCGTGGTCCAGATGTAGCCTGCAAGTAGAGTCGTCTGAGATAAATCAACACAAAGTAGGGCATAACTGTGATGCGGAATTTTTTTTACATAAAAAAAAACAGATTTAGAGGTGTGATGTTCATTCATATTAAGGTCCCCTTGGATTAACAGTTTTTCATGCATGAACTGAACCATTCATGGACGGGAGATTCTGGGTTTTACACATAATAAGACACCTTAAAAACAGCAGATAACACTGCTGGAGATGTCTGAGAGGTGAAACGCTGATAAACCGGCTGCTCTTCAGCACAAGTAAAGCTACTTTCAGATTATGAAAGGTTAAAAGAGACTAAATGAAATAATAAATGTACGTTTAAATGAATATGTGAATTGATCACTAGATTTGTGATTAAATATTTAAATTGACAGGTTGTTTCGGCTGGTTTTGTTAAGCAGCCAATCAGAAGTAAGGTTATGTTAAGAAATTAAATCATTTCTTTATTTTTTTTCTTTTCTCGCCTTCATATAAGAGCAGCTCCTTACTTAATGGACTGAAAGTGTGGTTGTTCTAACTTAAAATTTAGCACAAATAGGTCGATCTTCCTTTTTCTGAATTTTCCCATGATGCTTATAATGCTCTGAATTAAATCAGTGATAGAGATTTTACAATGCTGTAAAAATACTGCAGAAGTTAGATTTTTCCTGCTATTTTATCCAGTTTAGGAAAACTTCTTTTCCTCTTTGATTCTTATCCATTTCTTTACATCATATTTTTTATTTTGAAGTTATATAGATTCTTGTTCTTATAGTAAACTTTTAAATCTATTGATTTTAACCTATACAAAAAAAGCTTAAAACCATTACATTATAGCTCATTTAGGGTCATCATTCCCCTGATGCCTCTAACAGGTTTTATTTGAACTTTTCACTTTAAATCTCTCCAGCCTACCTGCTTAGGAAAAACAGCCCCACATGGTAAAACTGCCAATATTTCTCAGTGAGAGTAAATGTGCGTTGGGTTTCAGTCACAAATAGTATTTAGTATCTAGGACCAAAAAACTAAACTTTCTCCTTCATGAGTTATAGTGAACTGCAATCTTCTTCCAGCTTTATTTGTTTCCAACAATACCATCCTTCTGTAAAAGCAGGTTTTATGAAGTCCAGAACAATTTCTATCATCTTAGTTGATATGTACGGCTCCTTGGATCCGTTTATTACCGTCTTCATGTTTGGATGATGGATTGAGGACTGAAATGATTAAATCTCTCCAGAACTGCCTCACCGAGCTTCCAGTTGCTCTTCAGGATTCTTTATCAAAGCAAATGGACTGTTTCCTAATAAGGTGACATCTGAGGTCAAAATGGTAGCCATGCATTTAATGTTGCGGTTATTATGGTAAAAGGGACTGAAAACAATCCATCAGTTTAATTAAACATCAAAATTATTATTTTTTTAATTGAGAGAAGGTTCTTTATTAGCAGAAGAAAAGGAGCTTGTCATATATTTCAGTCGACAAATAACCAGAGGAGGGGGAGGCAAGAAGAATGTAAGAGGAGTGGTGAGAACAGCAGAGAGGATCATTGGGGCTCCTCTCCCCTCCATTTAGGACATTTCTGTGTCCTGAGCCTGTAATGTCATCAGCAACCCCTCACACCCCCACCATGGACTGCTCTCCCTGCTGCCCTCTGGGAATCTGCTGAGGACCTGCAACAGCTTTTTCATGCTGCCATCATAATGCTGAGCTCTAAACTGGACTGTGCATTACATTTTTTGGACTACCAATGTTGCTGAACTTTTATAATCCTTATAAATAGGACACAGCTAAAATTTTCTTCTGCATATTTATTTTTGCACTGCAATGAGCATTTTCAAATTAATGTCCTTTTGCACCATTATATAAACTGGTTTCTTTTTCCCCCCTGCATTTCTCACATTCTGATCACTGCTGCACCTTATATTGGTTATGTTTATCTACTCCAACTGCAATATAATTAAAACTGTTGTAAGCTGTACACAACAAAATTTCATTTTGTATACACTCTGCGCATCCAAAATGACAAAGTTTGTCTTACAGTAAACAACTCTCTCTTAACATATGATTCATGAAGATTAAAAATCTTTTGTTCAAGAGTTCTTTTTAAGCATTTAACTTCAGATTTTTCACCTGTAACAGCTAAAAGAGATTACGCTAAACTTGCAATCGTTTTAAAATGCCAAACGACACGCAGGAAATGACCGAAATGTTTATTTAAAAGTCATACTGTAATAATTGAGAGTATTTAAGATGTACATCAAAACTCTGATAAAAATAACAACCAACACATTCCAGCCAGCAACGTGAGAAAAACTATGCATTACAACTGCCCCTCATTTTGAACACAATTTTATGGAATGATGGGTCTGACTCAGAGACCAAAAATGTTAACATAAAAACCACACAGAAAAAAAAAAAATGATGTGGGGGGGAAAAACAAAAGGTGGCCCCAGTCACAGTGTCCTCTTCACTCTTTTTCTGTGTTGAAACACAGAAGAACAAAAAATATTGATCCCGTCACATCAGGGCAGTAGACAGTGATGGTAAAACCAAAAGCTTTAGGCTTTTTTAATGATCAGCCGGAGCATCCTCTGCATCCACAGTGAGTGCACTCAATGATTCTTCCCTGCAAAAGACGAGAAAGTTTCACAATAAAACCAAACTACTATCTGTAAGAAACACATTGATATAAAGCTGGTTTAACCAGTGAGGTTTGATAAAACTTTGTCAGACGTACAACTTCCAGCTTGCTCTTAGGGACTCTGCAGATGCAGTTAGTTCCAAAGTTGGTGTCCCGTGTTTGGATGCAGCGCAGGCAGCAAAGGTTCTCATAGCCCTGCTTCTTCCACTTGGCAATCAGGTTCTTGTCGGCATACCCTTCCTTTATACAGTAGTCATACAGCTCTGCCACAAAACAAACGAGTGAAACATCTAGTCAGTGGGATATAAAGTAACCTCCTGATGGATAAATTCTGTAGTTATGGTTATTCTATATTACACAGAAACCAATAAAAATGAGAGTTAATTTATAAAAGGTTAGCTTCCGTTGGGTTCCTGCACAGTTTTAGGTCCGAATTTCAGCATTTTACATACATTAATTTTAGATTATAGCTACTAGATTTAATTGCCAATAATTCTGCAATTCTGTCTTTGAATGTGATGGATAAACAACTGAGTAAATGAAATAGTAGATAAAGGGTAGATGCATAAAAGGGGAGACAGACAGATGTATGAATGGAATTCATGAATGGAATAATTGATAAAAGGGAGAAGAAATGGCATCAGGAAATTTAAACACCATGTCAAACTTATCCAGTTACCTTATCCTTATAACAAAATTCATACATGTAACCTGCAAAGGAACTCAACTTTACATGACTCAATTAAAGCTGCTACAATAACCAAAAAAAGAGGAAAGAAGTTATAATATTATTTGGATGTTAGGTCCTGTGTACCTCTGCTGATGGCTTTTCTTTTGTAGAAGAGGTCGTAGATGTAACGACTGCGCTGATGGTGAAGCCTGAAGATTGGCCAAAGGGCCTCCACCTTTCGCTTCCCCTCATGAGGGTCTGTTTCAGCTGGGACACAGAGGGAAGAAACAGATAAAGAAAGCTAATAAAGATGTTTCACTCAATCATCCAGAGATTCTGTGTATCAATCCAAAGTAAAGCAAATCAAGCAAGTAATAAACAACAAAAAAAACATTGGAGCCTGTTTATCAAGGTGTTAATAATTCTTTCTGATGAACACAATAACATTTTACTGAGTAACAATGTTAGATATTTTTGAAGCCTATGTCTTGGATAGTAGGTTAGTCTTTATTTAATAACATATGCATTTCAAAACAGTAAAAAAAAAAAAAAAAAAGCAAATATATATCTGCATTGAATTTGACTGGATTAAAACAAAAATCTGCCTATAGCTTCGACGTCAGAGTCCTAAGTTAGTATTTCTTATCAAAGACACAGCAAGACTATTCTGTTCTAATGTGAAATACAAAAAAAAACATGCAACAATGTTTGGAAAAATAACATAATTAAAGATATTAAATAATATTTTATCTCAATTGGTTCCCGTATCTTTTATTCTCTTGCTATTTAACGTGTAAGACAACCGGATAAAACCAAGCTACCCTCTCTCATTTTCTGGTCCAGTTCATCCAAAGTGGGTTCAATCAGCTCCCATCCGTCTGGAGGTGGCTTTCTGCTTCTCTTTACTTTGGGCATTTCGGCTGTATTCAACAAAATCTAAAGAAAAATAGAAGCTTCTAGTAGCACCGATCTCAAGTCTCGAGGCCCGAGACCGTTTCTGACGCGAAAATTTTACGTGTCGTCGTTGATTGATGACGACATAATTAGGTAAAAAAAAATTCACACCGCTTGTGTTTTTTATGCTATCTTTAATTAATCAAACTTTCTGAGTTGATTTAATTCTGTATTTTGTAAATGAAAGTGTATGAACCATAACATAAACTTCAGGATTTATTTCTCCCTGTCCTATTGCATCACTTTAGAACTTCTTAAAATTGCCGTAATGTAAACATAAGTTCCATCCTATCTATTTTTACAAAAAAAAGAACTAGTTGATCTGTCTAGTCCAAAATATTATACGAGTCCTAATTTTGTTTTAATACAATACGAATTTTCATTTTTTAAATTCTTACATATTTCTTGAACAATACATTTTTGACAGGCAGATGGTTGGACACCTAAAAGTAGCTTCAGCTCTTCGCCTCTGAGTTTAGCCAGCTGTCAGTTTATGCTGTTGCCTTAACATTAATGTTTTCTACCCGTGTTTTCCTTAAAGACAACTTGTAACAAAAGATTCGTTTGACAAAATGCCAAAAGGAGGTAAGGATATTGGCTACATGTCTTGTAAAACTCTTTTAAAAAATAATAATATTATGTTTCCCGAAAGGAGAAAACCGATCTCGGCGACGCGCTTCTTCACTACACCCACTGGTGTCCTGTAGAATTCTTATTTTAATTTGGTTAAAAATAAAGAGACGGCTATAAATAGATATAACATGCTTCCCCATGTCACATAGTAGTTGTTTGTTCAATGTCCAGCTCTTCAGGTGTATATGTTGTATTCAGGTGTGTGTGAGTGATGTAATGTTTCATTTTGTTTCAGGGAAAAAAGGTGGCCACAAAGGTCGCATGCGCACCTACACTAGTCCGGAGGAGATTGATGCTCAGATGAAAGCAGAGAAGGAGAGAAAAAAGGTTGGTACAGCTAAAAATGACATCCTGACACAATGAATCATGTATTTTGCATTATAAAATAAACTCTTTCTTGAGACAAGCAAGTCTTATTGGGTATTATTGTGTTGCAATGAACGTAGATTTATAACACAGTAACCACACTGGAAAAAAATCAAAATCTAGATAAAGCAGTTTTTATTAAAATAAGTGCATTTGTTCTTTAATTGAGAAGGTAAAAGAGACATTTTGCCAATGGAAAAATACATTTTACATTTAAAATAAGAAAACACATTGTCTTATTTCAAGTGCATTTTATTTAATTATCCTATTTTAAGAGTAAAAATACTCATTACATTTGCAAATCATCTCATTTACCTACTCAAATTAAGGGTAAATACACTTAATTTAAGAAATTTTTACCTATTTCTAGATTATTTTTTTTGCAATACAAACTAATTTTCATCATTAAAAGATGAAAGTACTATAATGTAATGCATTTAAGCATAAAAAATTACTGAATGTTCATCATGTTATAATTTTCGAATATGACATGTTTAAATTTGTAAGATAAATTAAAACATCTTATACATTTTTGGAATTCTAAAGGAAAAATAAGTGTTTTCCTATTAGCCTTTCCATTTAACATTTCCATATTGTATTCTTGCAGATATTAACATTATCAAATTGGCTACTTTAAAAAATGTTGAATGCAAAGAAGATGCACAATATATACTGAAATAATTAGAAACATGTAAATAAAAAAAGTATAATATATATATATATATATATATATATATATATATATATCTTATTACCATTGTACTCCATTGTTAAAATAGCTATTAAGAGCAATCTTTGATCAAACAAAAGAACATTGTAGCATTGTGCACCAGCTTCATTGCTAACAGCATTAAGGAAATAATATCTAGTCATATGGTTTGTGCTCTTGGTCCAAAAGCTATTTTAGAGAAGATAATAATGTGATTGTCATCCCAGAAAACAGCTGTTGTATACGGTCTGATGGTAACATAGCACTTTAAAAAAACTGCCTTGGTCTGATCATGATCAGGAGCTGCTGTGATATTTATGTTCTTAACCCTTCTAAAAATCCTGTATCTGCTTATTTTTTTGTGTCTTATTTATGTCACAGCATGAACTAGAAGAGGAAGGTGAAGAAGGCGCATCTCCTAAAGACACAGCAGAAGAGAAGCTACCAGGATCTGACTCAGAGGACAGTGATGACGACGATTCCCTGGTACCTCATTTTCCCCCCTTCCATAATTTCTCTGTTAAAACGCAGACTCTCTGTTTAAAGTGTCAATTAAAACTGCTGATTTTTTTTTTATTATTATCTTTTTTATTTATTTATGTTTTTTGCAGTTATAAAAACTAACGTGAGGTGTGTTCCTCAGGGTACCTCCTTTGAACAGTTTTGAATGCACATGTTTATTAGTGTTATGATATTTTTTCACCACACATTGGTGACATAAACCTTTGCATTTCTTCAAAAAGTGACTTTAACAGTCACGGGCTAAATGTTCCTGGTTTTTGCTCCCAAATATTCACTTATAAATATTAGTGTTTATCTTCACTCTGTTTGGCCAAAACTTGCAGTACACTAGAAACCAAGGCGTCGTCGTGCACTCAGACTGATGTTTATAAATCTTGAGTTACGGAATGAAAACATAAAGGGTTTCCTTTTGTTTCACATAAAGACAGAAGCTTACTTTATCAGCTAAATGTCCAGAAGATCCTTTTTATTTTAGATCTGTATTTTACTGTGGATATCTGAATGCATACTATATCTAAACTTTGATGAATTTATCTAAGTCTAATTATATTTCTTTCTTTTAATTTGATTCTTTTAGAGAAAGCGAGCAGGAGTGGAGGGATTGATAGAAATTGAGAACCCAAACAGAGTGGCTCAGAAGTCTAAGAAGGTGACACAGATAGAGCTGGATGAACCGCGACAATTATCAAGGAGAGAGAGGTAGGTGGCTGCTGGCTAGCTTTTATTTTCCCTTAAACATCACATTTGGAAATGGAAAAAAAAACAGTGTCTCTTTTCAGCTGCTTGATTCGGTTTTGTTCCCAAAAAGAAAGTTGGATTTTGTAAGAAAAAAAGAATTACTTGGAGTAATGTAATGCCAGTCAGAAATAATTAGAGTTAAATGTTCTTAAAACCAGAGAAGAGATTGAGAAGCAGCAAGCGAAGGAGCGATACATGAAGATGCATCTGGCCGGGAAGACGGATCAGGCCAAGGCAGACCTCGCCCGCCTCGCCATCATCAGGAAGCAAAGAGAGGAAGCAGCAAGAAAGAAAGAAGAAGAGAAAAAAGGTAAGGCGCCAAAGTTGGGAGCGTTCAGCAGAGACTGAACTCAAGGAGGTTAATGTTGACTTTGGTACGGCAGGGAAGTACGATGACTAAACCTAAACTAGTGTAAGGGACCTTTAACTCCAATAAAATAGCTTGTTTTACCTTTAGAACAGCACCAATGCAGAAGGGACCATTTCTATTAATTTTGTTGTTTTTGGATGATCCGTCATTTTTTGATTACAAATATTATTAAAACCTACACAAAGCAAAAGCATAGAAGTTAAATAAAACAAACTTTATCCTTAAGCTCTTCTAAAATGAGGAGAATTGATGCTTCTTGTAAAGATGTTAGTGGAAGTATGAACTGACCTACAACACCATGTAAAATTATTTATTTGTGTTGAAACAACATTAAACCTTCATCTGTTTTATGTGTTAAAACCAGCACAGTGTTCTGTAATTATGAAGTGAAGCTAAAATAGTTTAAGCCCGGCGTACCCGGTACCACGCCCATCTGACACCTCACATTGATCTATTTATAGAAATAGAAAATTCATCCACACACCTTTCAAAATGGGGCGTTAAAATTTCTAAAACACGCTTCAAAATAATTTTTTCACAAATACTTTTTGTGTTATAGCTGTATAAACAAATAAAATGAGATTTAAAATTCCACCTGACCTGTCTGACTCTGCAGGAGTAATGCAACAGCAGGTATTAAGTTTTAGCCCCACCCCCTAATGGCCAGCATCATTGGAAACTAGAGGCTCAGATGTTTCTAAGGAGGGATCGGAGGTAATTGTGCGACCATTTCAGGCGATGCAACCGGCATGCGTTACATAAGCTTGCTCTGTTTTTCTTATTTAGTTTGGTGATATTAATGCTCAATTTCAATGAAACAACTTTGTCTTATACAGAAGGTCTCTAATAATGTAAATGAGCATTTTTTTCTGGCCAGATTCTCTTTTATAAGTGTAAAAATACATTTGACACAGTTTGGCCACCTTTGGCACCACTCTACCAAAATCACGTTTAACACGTTAACGCACTGCCGACTAAAACCTTAGTGGAACAAACATGCTTCAACTTATTCAGTCCAATTTTGCTTGAGTTATTGTCAAGATGTGGATCTCTAAAGTCTGAGGGTTCATCCAGAGTTTCAAATGGGGTTTCATGGTGTTTTTCAGTGTTTATTTTGGAAAAAAAAAAATTGCTAAATACGTTTCATTTTTACTTTGTTTAATCACTTATAAATCAGACATGATGACATTTACAACAGAGATTCCACATGAAAAATATTCCTCAATGCTTTTCTGTCATAAAAATACAAAAGATTGTATTTCCAATTTATAGTTTGGGAGCTTAACATGCTTTAATTCACATATGTAATTTCAGGCGGAATTTGCTCCTAAGACCCTTTGGGCTTAAGGGGTTAATCTGGTATCCCTGAATAAATGACCAAGTGCCTTCCAAATTGGTTGATCAGGTGTGTAGTTTTCTTTGAGGGCCTCATAAGTTGGTTGAAAAACATTACTGAGGGACAGGAAGCAGAATATTGTTTTAGGATGATGTGTAAACCATTAAAGCAGAGCTGAGTTATAAAGCTTTCATCCTATGCTAACGAACCGGGATGAGAAGCACCAGAGATCAGCATCTCAAATAGGGAATCTGTTAACAGAACATCTCATGCATCTGGCCTGTACTAAAAAGTAGCAGGAAGAAATTCAGAATAGTTTTCATTTAAAGTTTACCAAAAAACACCAGTTATGTTGAAGAAGAGACTAAAACTGCACAGGATCCCCATAGTGGCACATGGTGGTGGCAGAATCATGCTGCGTGGAACCGTTTCTTCTTAAGCAGAGACACGGAAGCTGGTCTGAGTTGAGTGGATGACAAAAGAATCAAACGAAATGGTAACTTTCTATTGGATAGGGACCCTATGAGATGCCGTGAAGTTATTAAAACTAAAGCAGAGGTCCACCTTCCAGCAGGACGGCGACCCTGAGCTTACAGCCAGAGCCTCAATGGGACGGCCCAGTCAAAGTCCATACCCAAAACTATATAGGAATCATATGTTCCACAGTCTTTGCAGATGCTTGTCCCCCGTGGCAACAAATTTGCGTAACCCCCTTGTGCACATGCATGGGAGACGAGAAAAAGCGACTTCAAAGCTCTATAGCTTTTTTGTTTTTTTTTTTATCTCCAGCAGAAAGAGCCCCAATTCAGATCTGAGCTCCCTCCTTGTT
>NW_015150861.1:0-5274 GCF_000732505.1 Cyprinodon variegatus
GGAAAAAAAAAACATTAATCGATTATCTTGCGGACGTGTCGATGCATCGGATCGTCGGCTTTTGGATCGATGCATCGATACAAAACGATTATTATTTACACCCCTACTAATTACCCTAGCTTCCACAAACATAGTTGATATTAGGTATGTTTGTTTTCATCACCTTCCAGCCTAAGATTCTAGCTGAGGTTTGTTGTTGTGTTCGGGGTAGTTTGTCCTGGAAAGACTGGCATTTTTCATATTCTGCTGGATAACTCTGTTTAAGATGCTGAAAAAGGGTTTGTGGTGCTGCTGCCTTTAACACCTTTAACACTGCATGTATGGAGGACCAACTCTGCCATATTTAAAAATAAATACAGAAATAAATAAATGCTCAATAAATATATAAGCATACAATTAATTGCCAACAAAAATACAATAAAAAAATAAATGCAAGTAGAAATTAAATTATAAAGTGAGACATAAATGTATATAACTCTTAATTAGCTTCTTTATTTATTTGCCTTTGTAATATTTACCTTATTTATTTTTTTGTCCTTAATAATCTTCAACTTTATTTTTTAATTACTTACATTTTAAAGTATTTATTTATGTGCATGTTATAATATTTTTGTCTGTTTTATTCTTCCTTTGTATTTTTTTACCTTAGTTATTTCTTCGCCGCTGTTTATTTCTCTCTACCCTTTTTACATTACTGCCTGTCATATTTGCTTATATATTTATTGAGCATTTATTTATTTCTGTATTTATTTTTAAATATGGCAGAGTTGGTCCTCCATATGCGTGGGGTTTCTTGCTCTACATCTGTTGCAGCAAACCCAAACCAGTTCCAAACAACAGATGATTTTATTCCTTTTTTTAAGGACTAACTTCCCACTCTCACTAGTAGCCATGTTGTCGTTTACCGAAATGCACCATTGAGTAATACTACAGCTCTGGAAGCTCCAGGGAGCCAAAATTGCAGCGTTTAACAAAACAATCTTTTATTTTAATCATTTGCAACAAGAAATTCAAATTAATTAATTGAATCGGTTTTTTGTCATGGCCTAATTCAGTACCTGAGAAAAGTTGACTAAAGTAACACTCAAGTGGTTAATATTCTGCAAACCTTTTAGAATTCACTCAAACCAATTTAAACAGCCCCCCAAGTGTTAAGATTGACTTGCAATAGCACAATTCTTTATACAAACATAAAAACAATAAAAATCAGCAAGACTGCAAAAGGACCAGAACATATTGGCAATATTAAGCAAAATGTTGCTGAACATAAAAGTCCGGAACTGAACTTTTCTGTTGACAGTTTAAGTAAAATTCCAGAGCAGGTTTCCTTTTAACAGTTCAATGGAGACAAAGCAGTTACTTCTGCAATATCTATAATAAAAGTAAACTGTCCAGTTAGTTATTATTACAGGACACATAATGAATAAAATGAATAAATAGGCAATAACTAACCCTGCCCAATGAAAAAGTCCAAAATAGCTCAACACATTGACTAATACGTTAAGTATGATAAAAACAAACTATTTTCACTTTTTTTTTCTTTTTTCTTTATCTGCATGCAGCTCTTGTCAATAAAAACCTCAGTTCTTCCTCCTACCTGCATGGCAGTGAGGCAGTGCTGGACGAGTCCCTGTACTCTGTAGTACTGGGCCTCCTTCAGGACCTCATCAAGTTCTCTGTGGTCTTCTGGAAGTGGTACCGAGCCATCGCGCAGGAAGTTCAACACCAACCCAAAATGTCTGCCGGACCTTTCCAAAACCACCCAACCTAAAGCAACAGGGAGATCCGTAAGGGAGGGATTTTTCACTCAAGTGTCAGAATAACAAGAATTTAGGCTAAAAAATGGGGAATAGCTCAAAACTGATAACATAAAATTTTTCGAAAGGATAAATTCAGGGCTCCTAAGAAGACAGGGTATGATACTTTTCACTATGAGGTGAGCTAATAGGCAAATAGCAACCAGAGAGACAGCTACTGACCTTCAGAGTCTATGGTAACATCTGTTGCTCCGGTGCAAATGCTTCGCAGAAGACTGTCCTCTTTGCTTAGCGTCTGGATGGTCGTATAATGTATGGAGCCACCAACATTCAGCTTGACGTACTTGCTCCCCATCAGACCCGGATTTCTGCGCTCATCTGTGCTGCGGCAGGCGGGCGGGGGAACGGCAGACTGGACGGAGTCGCCATCATGACGGCCGACTGAAGCCTCCGCAGACATGGGGCTGTGGGCTCACTTCCCAACTACAGCACAGAAGAACACGATGGCTCATTTCTCTTATAATGTTGGATAAATAATGAGCTGGCAGGCTATCAGCCAAAAAGGTGGATTTTTTATGATTGACAATAAGGTCCAACAAGATATATGAATATAAATCATATATCTTCTATTATACCCTTGGATAATCTTTAATTATATAAGAGTAGGGCAACAATTCAATATCAGTATATCACAGTACAATTATTATTCAATAATGGTGATGTGACAGACAGTTAAATACATCTTGGATATTTCAATGCATATTGCAGTTTATAATTACAGTAGTTATCGCTGCTGATAGAGATTTTGGATTTTATGTAGTTTGTGTTTTCTAATTTAGAGCAAATATTTAAAAAATGTTTATATTAAAAGATTTTTATAAACATAGCATAATAATCGTAATAACTTTGTTCAGGTTTACGCTGTGAACATTCCTGAGTCTTTCTGAGGGTTTTAGTTTGTTTATATCAGTGTTAGAATCATATAGTACAAAAATGAGCTCATGTACATTCAGTTGCTTAATGTATTTATGACCAAGAAAACCAAGGGAGTTAGTTTCTATGTTTTGAGATCAGGCCAAGGACGAGGGAGGTCTTGTTGATCTCCATCTCCCGATACGCTCTCGCCTGTGTCCGACCTCTCAAACATTTCAACATCATTGTAGCATGGCTGAGACAATTTGTGTTTGCAGTTTGAAGAACGCCCGCTTGCTTCTGATAATTTCCTTTGGCGTCAGCACAAATTTAACGGATAGCTAACCAATGAGTGTTTGTGTTAAATNCCATTCAAGTTGTAGTGTTTTGCAGTTGTTACAATTGTTTTGACCATGTACAGTATAACAATAATTTAACAGCATTTATTTTTATAAACCCCATTCAACCCCAGAAACCCCTGTGCCGACAGGAAAATAAAAATAACTAAATATAAAAATAACTAAATATATATAAAAAAAAAAAAAAAAAAAAAAGATTGTTATCCCAAAATGAAAACACTTTACATTGAGACTTGTTTACTAGCGAGAAGGGAGATTTGAAAGTTATTCAAAATAACCCAATAGAGGGTCCCATACTTTGTAAAATTTTTTGTTTGATCCTTTCAAAAAATATTTAACTTTTTCGATTTTTAGGAGCATCATCATATCCAGGAGCCACATTGCTGCCTTAGGTGGAAATTAGGATTTCCATTCCAGAAGTATTCTCCTTCAAGCAATCAGAGTTGCAAAAGCAATAACATTTTCCTATCTAGAAATAGCAGAGTCAACCCCAAAAATAGCCATTAAAGGACCAGGTTTTAGATGTAGACCAAACGCATCGTTTAAAATCCCAAATACTGAGTTCCAATACTCTTTCAGCTTAGAGCACGACCAAAACATATGAGCTAAGTCTGCGTTGGTGGCTCTACAGCGATCCCACGCTCCATCTATTTCTATATTTTGGCAAGCCTGACTTTGCTATAGGGAGTACGGTGGAGAATTTTAAACTGAATCAGATTGAGACGCACACAAGAAGTAGTATCGTTCACAAGATTAAGAGCTCTAGCCCAGGTCTCTTCTGAAACGACTATCCCTAACTCTTCTTCCCATTTTGTCTTGATGTTGGCTGTTGATATGTTACTAAATGACATAATTAAGTTATATATATTAGAGATTTGGCCCTTTAAATGTATGGGGGTCTAGGGTTAGGGTTAGGAGGTCTATGGTGCCCGAGGCAGAAAGGTCCATAAAAGTCCACAAAAAACGTGTCAATATTCCTCCATACTGCTCGTCCAATGTATTCCAAGTNACCTTACAAACTAGAAATAATTGGAGCGATTATTAATAACTAAGCCCAAACGGGGTCATAATACTCTTAAACCGTACATGAATAAGAAAAAATAAACAATCCCACCCCAAGAATAATAAAATATCACATAGAAAATATCAACATCAAATTCACCAGAGAGGATGCAGAGGACAACAAACTACCTTTTCTGGACTGTCCGATGAGCATGGAAGGAGATGGAAGCCTAAACATTGAAGTGCATCGGAAACCTAATCACATAGACACACAGTATCTTCTTTTTGACTCACACCACCCACTGGAACACAAACTCTTTAATCAGAACCTTACAACACCGGGCAGAACGTGTCCCTACTAAAACAGAAGGGAAGCAGAAAGAAGAACAGAAACGCATCAAAGATGCTCCCCAAACCTGTGGACACCAAAGCTGGGCGTTCATCAAATCAGCAAGGACATCCAAAAGACATGCAGCAGAAGATAGCGGGGAGAAAATTAAATGCAAAAACATCACAATCTCTTATGTTGCTGGAGTGTCTGAAAAACTCAAAAGGATTTTCTCCAAACACAAAATCCCGGTTACATTTCAAACCAAACCAAACCCTTAAACAGAGGCTAGTGCATCCTAAAGATAAAACCCCCAGACCGAATAAGAGAGGAGTGCTATATGCTGTTCAGTGCAGTGAGGAATGCTCTGATCTTTATATTTGAGAAACCAAACAACCTCTCCACAGACGCATGGCCCAACACAGAAGAGCGCCCTCCTCTGGACAAGACTCCGCAGGTTATCTACACATTGTGGACAAAAGACATTCTTTTATGGACCAGAATGTTCACATTTTGAATAAAGAAAATAGGTGGTTCAAGAGGGGCATGAAGGAAGCCATCTATGTTAAGAGAAAAAGACCAACTTTAAACAGAGGTGGTGGACTCAGATTCCAGCTTCCAAAAACCTACAAGTCAGTTATAGAGTTGATCCCCTCCAGGTGTCATCACACCCCCCACCCCATCACACAGGAACAAAGTACCAAATCTCTTCAGCAAGATGAACAATCCCTCCATTAACAACTGACAATCATAGACAGGTTGCAGGTATTACAGAGGAGACAATCCCCCCCTTTAACGACCGACCTTCAGAATCATAGACAGCTGATGAAGGTTCTCAGTCATCCAGGTCATAGTCAGTCCGTAAAAATTCAAAAAATATCCACTGGACTTGGTTTCCAAGATTTGAAGACGTTTC
>NW_015150861.1:7774-9192 GCF_000732505.1 Cyprinodon variegatus
TGTCATTTTGCACATCTCTGATGTTTTTGCTATTTCCAAATATCCATTACTGTAAAAATGTCCATAGATGGATATTGGTTATTTATTCTCCAGTTTTATATTGTTAAAACACCTTCTAGTATTTTATTGTTTATTTTTTAACTCTTTTCTATTATGTTATTCTTGTACATTTTTCTAAGGTCCACATTTGTGTGACCATTTTTAATAATCTTTCTGCTGCAGTAAATTTGCCCATTGTGGGACAATAAAGAGATTTTCTATTCTATGAAAGGGGTAGAAATATATAAGTAAATCTAATCAATGTATGTATAAAGAATATATCTGCAAAATCTCTAATATTCAACAAAAAATGTCTTTGTTAAGCATATTGTGCAAAACAGCAATACAAATTAAAATCCTCTCAGATTTATAGTCCCCACACTGCAGATATATTATAATCTGTCCTTAAATTACAGCCAAACTCATTTACACAGTAACAGATAAAAACATTTAGATAAACCAAACATTACCGCATCATCTCTGACTCAATAACCATTAAAACAACTATTTTCATTCATTTCAGATGGGGACACTCGAGTTTTGGCTGTAGGACCTACAGTTACTCCACCCAAACACTTTCATTAGGTTTCTGTATTTTTTCTTTTTTTTTCATATTTTTATTGTTGTTAAAACAGATGTACAATGCCATTCAAATTGTAGTGTTTTGCAGTTGTTACAATTGTTTTGACCATGTACAGTATAACAAGAATTAAAAGGCATTTCAACATTTTTATATTTTTATAAGCCCCATTCAACCCCAGAAACCCCTGTGCCGACAGGAAATAAAAAAAATAAATAAATAAAAAAAAAGATTGTTATCCCAAAATGAAAACACTTTACATTGAGACTTGTTTAGACTATGTTGATGAATGAGTGACGGCCTCTCACAAAGCCAGTTTGGTCATCTGAAATGATATCTGATACTATGGTGTTTACTCGAGAGGCCAGAACTTTTGACAGTGTCTTTATATCCGCATTTAGTCAGGAGATGGGTCTATAGGAGCTGCAATCCGTTGGGTCTTTACCGGGTTTGAGTATAACTTTAATGAGGGCTTCTGTGAGGCTCTGAGGGAGAAATTTATGTTTGAATGAGTGTTTAAACATAGTAAGAAGCAAAGGGATCAGTTTTAAGGAAAAAATTTTATAAAATTCAACTGGAAAACCGTCTGGCCCAAGGGCCTTCCCGTTCTGCATGTCTTTGATTGAGTTCTCCACTTCCTGTCGGCTTACTGGTCTCTCCAAGTTGTCCCTTTATTCCAACGTAATAGGTTTCTGTATTTTTTCTATTGAATGCTTTCCAATTGTTGAGAACACAAGAGAACCACAATTCACTGATATATATATTTATAGATACTTAGAGAGATGCCTATATATAAATA
>NW_015150861.1:10342-11567 GCF_000732505.1 Cyprinodon variegatus
TATATATATATATAGGGCCGAAAAACAAAATTATAAAAAAAAATCATGAATAACAGCTATTTCCGATGCCAAAATCAATATATCATGCATCCCTAGACTGTACAGTTTCAATTCCATCCATCCAGAAAAATATGGATATATTAATATGGATAATATGGATAGCATAGCATATTTTTTTCTTGTAAACTTAGAGATACATTTTATTGCATGTTGCATGTCCCAGTAATTCTGTTTTACCTTAAATCTGCAGCTCTCCCTGCTTTTCTCTGTGCTCTGTTTAAAGAGATTTATGAACCTCTTTACTAATATAATGCCAGAAACAATATTTTAAGACATGTAGAAGCTCTGCAGTCTGATTCAGTCTGTTCAATAAGATAACATGTTAATTTTAACCTGTAACTGGGACTCATGGACCTCTGAGAAGCCAAGCTTTTATAGTAAAGAAGAACATTTAAACTATGTTTTCTCAAGCTTCTTGCATTATAATACTAACTTATATGAACTTACAATCTGTTGCCATTTTTAGCAGAAAAATGTCCGCATGTTTAACAGATGACATCTCTATTTTTTTAAAAATGTCTCAAAGCGACAGATCCGATGATGTCACACCGAGAGGTGGGACACCGGAGCAGCAGGAGAGACGGAAAGAACACACACGGACACAGAATTGGCAATATGGGACGAAAAAAAACCTGCTATAATATGTCCCCCCTGTCTAAATCAGACAAACAAAAGGTCCCAGCTTTTTAATTTTTGACTTATACGCATCTTTTATGATGAAAACTCACTCCTGAAACTTTGGAGGTGATAGACCTTTGTTTCTTAAAGTTACAAGGGGGAACAGATTATAGGAGGCCACCTGCTATAATCTGGAAATGCTTTTTCATTTTCAAATTTTAAATTTCAAATTGAATTTTGGCATGTATTTGCATTTTGCTGTGGTACATTTTGAAAAATGTCTTTTTCTTTTTCATTTTAATTAAGTAAAAGGATGAACGGTCTTGAAGAAGAAAATTAAAATGCAAATCGGATGATTGATTACTAATTTTATTTATGAGTCAAGTAATGCAGCCACATTCTTAAACTGAAAAAGCATTTCTGGAAATGCTTTTTCATTTTCAAATTTTACATTTCAAATTGAATTTTGGTATGTATTTGCTGGGGTACATTTTGAAAAATAAATCTCAAACATCTTTTTCATTTTAATAAAGTAAAAGGATGAGCA
>NW_015150861.1:13593-15097 GCF_000732505.1 Cyprinodon variegatus
AATCAGTACTTCCACTTTTACCAGAGTATTTTTTAACACAAGTATCTGTACTTTTACTCAAGTACGGAAAGTGAGTACTTTTGACATCTCTGTCAGAAAGCATGGCAGAGAGATGCTGGAGCCAGATTTTAGTAAAACACCTAATAATGCATTGTGGATATTCTGGCTGCCCATGATGATTGATGGAAGAGATGGCTTAGATTTCTTGTTCCTCTCACATCTCCTTGCTCCTGCTCTGCATCCCAGCACCTCCTTTTCAAGTCAACTGGTACTGATGCTCCCGGGTGTAAACAATCAACTTGCTATAGTTGCACTGGTTACACATCATAATAAGTATCCAAAAAGGAAAAGTATCAACAAATATCCTTCCAGTATCCCAGCATTTAACAGGAGTAAAAACCTAGTAAGAACCAGGTTCAGTGTTAGTGGCCATATCCTGAGGCCGACTGAGGTTCAAAGAGAAAGAAGCAGAGAGACAAACATTAAAAGCCTTTCACCCCCTGCAGGCCTGCAATCTCATGCCACTCGTGGCATGGAATCATCCTGAGGTTGGTATACCTTTGGAGGACATTTGTATCTGCCAGCTTGGCAACTCCTCTCACCTTCACTAGGTTTTATAGGTCGGATGTTACCACACCCACACTGGCCCACACATTTATGGGTGTGGGATCTTCACCTTTATGATTTTGGTTATCGAGTAAGCCTATCTGTTAAACGGGAGTCGCAATATCCCATAGTGAGATGCCAAAACGAATGTTGAAAGAGAAGTTTAGGCTAAGGAATTAACCCCAGTTCTCTGAAACATGAGTGAGGTATCTCACCAGAACACCCTCCTTTCCTGAAGAGGTGCACTCACAATATTGAGGATCACCAGTATGATGTCAGGTTCTTATACTGTGGGAAAGTCTCTCCTCTAGTAGCAGATTTCAACTTTGTTGGCCAGTCAAGACTGGCATAATGTTATAGAGCTTCTGAAGACATTCCTTTAGGGGGGTGTCTCGTAGTGAGATACGTCACTCATGTTTCAGAGAACCAGGGGTAAATCTATAACCTAAAGTTTATTTTATGACAATGTTAAGGTGGTGATATTAAGCCCATTAACCACTATTTATATAAGCAACAAACCATTTTTGTTATGTACAGAGATAAGATAACAGCATTCACCCAATGCCAGTTATTACATATTCAGTGGGGACCTAGGAACCTTTGGCAATCTCTTGTTTTTGTTAAAACTGGTTCCTAACCGTGTATTTTGTCATATGCAAATACATGTAGGTGTCAAGAGTTTAAAAGGGAGTTCCTCCTCTCCACTGTCCCTACAAGCATGCATAGTGTGAGGGATTGCCTTTAAGTCAATGTGTCGATACAATCAACTAGTTTTTCTTAGATAGATGATCTGGTGAACTGTAAAGTGACTTTAAGGAAAATTCCGGTTTTTAACACTTTTAGCCCATTTTCTGTAGTGTCCAGGATGAAATCGAATGATCGACACCAAAATTTTGAC
>NW_015150861.1:15879-18047 GCF_000732505.1 Cyprinodon variegatus
GTCAAAATTTTGGTGTCGATCATTCGATTTCATCCTGGACACTACAGAAAATGGGCTAAAAGTGTTAAAAACTGGAATTTTCCTTTAAGATGACATGTAGTGTGAAGTGGCTAACATGATACAAACAGCTACTCGGATTTGTGGAAACCAGCTGTTTTCTCCACATACATCCTCAGAGTCCGCACTGGGCATAGTGTCTGGAGTCGTTCATGCTCCTCAAAGGAAAATGGTGGCGGGTAGAAAGCAATCAACTCAAGAGGGTGGCATGTCAAAGCAGGGTTAATACCTTTTGGTATGAAAGTAGGTTTGTTTCAGTACCACCTTAGAGTCTCCAAAGAAAGACTACATACACGATAGGTTCACAGAAAGCATGTGAATATCGCTCACATGCTTAGCAGAAACCAGAGCAATTAACAAAGCAGTCCTAAATGACAGTATTTTGAGCTCAGCCTGATGTAATGGTTTAAACCGTGCATATGATAGGGCCCCCAGCACCACAGGTAAATCCCATGGAGGGTTTAAACTCCTCAAAACTGGGCAAAGTCGTTGAGCGCCCTTCATCAACTGGCACACCAGGAGGTGCTGACCAACTGTTTTGTCGCCAAAACCAATATGACAAGCTGAAATAGGGTCAAGATACACTTTCACTGTGTAAAATGCCTAGAGTTTTTTCCAGCACCTCCTGCATAAATGTAAGAATGAATGAGACAGGGCCCTGCATGGCGCTCCCAATGGTTTTTGTGCACCAGCTTTCAAATATATGCCATCTACCCACAGGGAGAAAAAACTTGGACACATTCTCCTATGATGCGAAAAGGTTGAACTCTGCTTGACCGTACCTCTCCCATATTTGAGCTACAACCTCGTGTGTGTGGAATTTCCACTCCATATAGCAGTGATTGCCTCTCAACAGCAAGTCTGCTCCCCTGTTAATGACTCCTGGTATGTTAACTGCTCTCAGTGACAGCAGGCGTGAGATGGTCCAGACTATCATTCCTTGTGCCAGCATGTGTAACTGATGTGAGTGCAGACCACCCTGTCTGTTTATGTAAGCAACCGCTATTGTATTGATTGCTTTATTCAATAGATTCATGGTCCATAAAGAGAGTATTGTCTGCCCTCACTAAAATATGGTGCCCTCTGATTAAGGGTAGAAAATGTCTTAGTGCTAAAATCACAGACAAGCTCCAGAAATCATGCCCTCGTGCATGGCACCCTAACCTGTCAACGATGCATCTGTGGTGATTACATTCCTCTTTTGATGGTTCCCATGGTAACCCTGGTATTGAGAAACTTGGGGCTTTTCCATGGACTTTGAATGCATGCGCATGTTGGAGAGATTATCACCTTGTGGTGTGCATGGCTAACCGGGTTCAACTGGATTGATGCCACCCAACTTTGAAAAGGATGTATATGCAAACGCCCAAACTGGATGACAGCCGGTGCTGATGCCATCGAGCCAGCAGCCAGGAGAGTCTGAGTTTCAAATGTGCGCCTCTATGAAAGAGCACCAGACAAGCCCGAAAGTCTTCTGCTCTTTTTGCCAAAAGGCTTGCTCTGAACGCGTTGTTCCATTGTTTAGGGACAGACCAATAAAAGTGATCATTTGCCTTTCTCCCTTAGAGGTGCGACTGCAGTCTTGGTGCATTTTACAAACACCTGTAGGCTTAGTGAAAGCCCAAAGGGAAGTACAAGATACTTGTACATCTTTCCCTGAATTGCAAATCTGAGAAATTCTCTGTGAGGGCGGTATATAGGAATGTGAAAGTATGCGTCTTTTAAATCGACTGAGATAAACCAGTCTCTGCAACGCACAAACCTCATCAGAGTCAGCATCCTGAATGTACAGTTTCTCAGTGTTTAGAGCCCGCAGATCCAACATAGGACTCAGGCCCCCGCCTTTTTTCGGGACAAGGAAGTACCTGGAGTAAAATCCCTCCCCACTTTCCTCCTGCGAAAGTAGCTGAATTGCTTTATTGTTCTGCAGGGATATTTCCTCCATCACCTTCAGAGAAAATTACGTAAAAAGCTCAACAAGCTCATTAAAAGGCTGCTTCTGGTCTAGGAATTCCTCTAGAACCTCTGAAGATTAACTTTAGCCTTTTTTGGTTTATTATGTAGAGAGGAGTGATGCAGGGCTGCCCTTTGTCACACCTCAGTTTTGCTTT
>NW_015150861.1:18914-22357 GCF_000732505.1 Cyprinodon variegatus
AAGGAAGTACCTGGAGTAAAATCCCTCCCCACTTTCCTCCTGCGAAAGTAGCTTAATTGCTTTATTGTTCTGCAGGGATATTTCCTCCAACGCCTTCAGAGCAAATTACGTAAAAAGCTCAACAAGCTCATTAAAAGGCTGCTTCTGGTCTAGGAATTCCTCTAGAACCTCTGAAGATTAACTTTAGCCTTTTTTGGTTTATTATGTAGAGAGGAGTGATGCAGGGCTGCCCTTTGTCACACCTCAGTTTTGCTTTGGCCATTGATTCTCTCTCTGAAGCCATAAAGGTGATTCCCTGCAATAAGTGGTTCACAAATAGGACACTAGATATCCTGATTTTATTGACTGACCCTGAAACATCAATAGCTGCTTTTATCCAACTAATCAATGATAAGAACTGGTGAAAAAATAGTTGTAGTGAAATGTCCCACAGTGTCCCATGGTGTTTGCACCCTCATAGCCTGTCCTTTAACCACAGGTATAACTGGTTGACTGGATTGTTTTTTATAACCTTTTTTGTCATGATTTTGGTGCTGATGGCTGGCCTGATTGCTCATTTCATTCACTTGTCCAGCTCTTAACTGTTTTTCATTACTGCTCATCTGATCCACCTGCTCCTGCTTCTATTTAAACTCCTTGGTCCCAGCCATCAGTGCCAAGTTATTGTTGAGCCTTCGGTGTGAAGAGTTTTCAAGCTTTACTTATAGTGTCTGTTATTTTTTTTCTGTATTCGGACATTTGAGTCTGCCTACCACTGTCTGATCTGTTTGCCTGACCTGTCTTCCCCACTCCAGTTTCATTCTTCTGTGGACTGAACCTGAATCTTCCTCTTGAATTCACCCTGTGGATAATCCTGCATTCCTTCATCTGCTCAGGTCTGATTTACTGTCAGTTCTGCAGCCTTCTTGACTTCTGCATCTGGAACTACCTGGCAGCGTCCGCTGCGTCTTGTCAGCCAACTGGCTGGAATCATCCTCGTCCTATTGGCACGGACTAATTTGTCAAACCGAGTTAGTGACTCATATGTTCATAATCACTAACCTGTGTTTTTCTCTTCTATAGACATCCCTGTTATAGACGTCCATACCGCAGATCCACGCCCATCTTTAAATAAAGGCTTTTAAGTTATTCCAGAGTCTGCATGAATTCTGTGTCCCTCTGTTCTGAGTCTTGACACTTTTAAAATAATATTTTAGACTGCTTCCCTGAATAGAAAATATGGAAAAAAGTTTGTCATGAAGACTAGGTTGTTTTCAATGCCAACCATGTTAGATGAATGTGTTAAGCACATGTAAAGTCTCATCATTAGATCTGTGTTTGCTTAACTTTTCCAAATGTTAGGAAGATATGCAGCTCAGTATCATGACATCAAAACTGTCCTATTCCTCAAGCTACTGGATTGTTCTATGAAAGTACATTTTCAGATCATTTGAGTTGAGAGCATTATACTTTAAGCTTCACTATACGGCGCATTTACTGATAAAGTAAGTCATTAAAAAGAAGAAAAGTTCAGACATTGAGGACTGGCGACCAGTTTTTTTGGCAATAAATTTATTTGATTTGTGTTTATCTGACTGACTTGTGCTGTTTTATTTGTTAAATACTTGCTGGAATAACATTTTGACATTATAAAATTTTAATATTCTAATAACATATTTGATATATCGTATTCAATAAAAGCATAGTTCTACTGTTTAATCACTATTCCCCTGCTAAATAAAAAAAAGTAATGATTTATTTTTATGTAAAGACTATCAATAACAAGGGTTCGAAATGCAGGTCCAGAGAAGTTGTGCTGTGGTCATGTGATGCGTAAACGAGTGCGCTTCTGTTCTAATTCACACAGAATTGTTCTGCATGTATCTGTTCTCCTCGAGTAAATACTTCCTGTATTCTTGTCAAGAACATACTTGCCGAGAACATGAGTCGATACTCACATTCTTGTACATTAAGAAAAAGCCAAAGAATCAGAGCTAGAGAGTTCAGAATTCACAAGGTTGGTCAGGTACCGATTCCCTGAAAAGGCACCCAGGCACTCCTGACACCACTTAGTGGAGAGACTGACAACAGGCAGAACTCCAAAACACCAGCAAACAGCTTCACTGTTGCGTCTGTTGCATAGGTGAACATTAGTGATGAATTCAAGGCGGGTTCTACCTAGGCCAAGAGCAAGGCTGAATCTTTAGAATTACGTATATTGTAGGACATTGTTTTTTTCTGAAGCAAAGACTAGAGAAGGGTAATAAGTTACAGCACAAAATAAATAGAAAAAGATGAACTTTTCAATTGAAACTATGGTAAATGTTCAACTAAAATTACCCCATGGTATTAAATTATTATATTAAGATAATAAGGTATTGAATGCAACCATACATCAGATAGACTTCCTGAACTAAATTAATCAACTTGTCATAAAGATTTTTCATGTGAAATGTAGAAAATCTGTTAATAATAATAAAATGTTTGCCAAGTCCCCAAGTTATTTTAAATAAATTTATTTTTGGAAGACAAAGCCTGACATTTTAGATCATCAAAATTTATCAAAACTAGTAATGACTGTTATTACTGCTACTGCTAAGTGCTAGATTCCTTTAAATTGCAGCTTTGTTCACTTACATCTGTTGTTTTTGCTTTTAAATCACATTTTGTCTGTTTTTTATTTGTGTCTTTTCTTTTTTATCTATTTACTTATTTATGTATGTTTGTGGTGAACATGTTTGTATTTTGAAAAAACTACACTCTTGACCCAGCCTTAAACAAATTTCATTGAGACTGAATTGGAGACCAAGATTGGTCTTGAGCTCTCTATCCGTGGTGATCCCTGAAACAAAAAAAAACTCATCCACAGCCTGTGTAAGACATTTTATGGATTTTGATGAACAACCATAAAACATATTCTTCGTTCTTTTGTTCATGTGTATGAGGACATAATTGATCTTATACCATGCCACATACTGTAGCAGTCCACCAGTTCTCTGTACTCAGCTTCCATCCCATCTCTAATTCAACTGGAGGGTCATCCAAGTATTTCTGAGGTTTCATTCTCAGAGAAAGAGAGAGAGAGTCTGAGAGGAGAAAGCAGGCTGATCAGGAAGGAGTTGGTTGATGACAACTGATTGAATTGCTTACTGGAGTGATGAAGGGAGGCTGCAAGGGTCTGCAAGGGTTTGATACAGTAGGCTTTAAGAGATTACTGTCAACAATGGGTGGTGAGGTTGCTTTGAGGACCCAGATGCAGAGACAAGTGAAGCAGGGATGTGTTCTGAAAGGTTTAATTGTAGACCAAAAAGCAGCAGAGGCAGAAATCCAGAAATCCAACTCAAAATATAAAACAAACCAAAATCATGGAGACATCAGGGTAAAGACGAGCCGAGTAGACGACACAGCAACAAGAAGGAACCAGCACTGAGTGACTGCAGAGGTGGAGTATTTAAGGACAACCA
>NW_015150861.1:23062-25273 GCF_000732505.1 Cyprinodon variegatus
TCCAGGTCATTTGCAGGATGTGGAGGTGCAGGTCTGTACCTGTTCTGGAGTTTGAGCAGAGCGGCAGAGGGGGGGAACCAGGGAACCAGGAGGGTCCAGAGACTGTCGGCTGGCTGAGGGCTTGGTGGAGGCAGAGCTTGGTTTGATTGTTTTTAGATCACAGGTTTGAGTTTCCCTTCCAGATTCTTCAGAGAGCAGGCAGGCAGGTCCTTGACAGGTTTGATTCTCCAGGGTTCTTCAGAGATCAGACAGACAGATTTCCAACAGAGAAACTCTTCAGGGTTTCTGGTTTCAGGCAGGTTAAACCTGGGAAGCAGAGAAGACAAAACAGATCAGGTTCAGGTTTTCAGGGAGTCATAGATTCAGACAGGCAGGTTGGCTCAGGCTTGCTAACCATAACTGGCAAACACTCTGGCACTGGAGTGCTGTCCTCTGCCTCCTTATATACTGGTCTCCTGATTAGCAAATGAGCAACAGGTGGTGGCAATCAGCTCCGGCTCCAGGAGATCCAGTGCGCCCTCTGGTGGAGAAAGTGGACAGACCTCCAGATCCCAACATTCCTGTCTTTATGGTTTTTGTTTGTCTCCCTTTCTCCACCAGATGGCGCCTGGTTCTGGTCCGCCTCGGCACACACCTGACCTTATTAACGGAGTGCTCTTAAGCTGCTGACTGCCACTACCTCGACGCCAGAGTGTTTGCCAGTTTTGGATACTCTAGCCAAGCAGAGTTTTGTTGAGTCAAACTGAGCTTTGTCAACCTGAGTCCTAACCGAGTAATTTGGTTTTTGCCTCTCTGCAGGAAGTCGTCCTGCAAACTGGATGTTTTCAGACCTTCTCTCCCTGGAAGGATAATCTGAGCTTTAAACTGAGCTGGGGATTCAAACTGGAGGTTTGGATCTACTTTCCTCCAAGGGATCCTTTGAGCTTCACACTGAGCAAGGGATTCATCTCCACACCAACCCGTTCAAGTACAGCAGGAATTCCAAGTGGCAGTCAGTTTCTCTGTTCTCCTAGAAACAACCACATTATGGGTAAACCCTGTCCGCCCTCCACCGAATGAGACAAACACTGGAACTACCGCACACAGACAGGAGTCAAAGAGTCAACCACTTTTCTGGAAACGTGAGTCAGCAACCTATTTCTTCTCTTCAAATTCAAGAATAAAATTTCCCACTGAGCCTGAACTAACCGCAGTGTCTTCCCCTCACTTTCCAGTTCCGTTTGAGCAATGAAACCAGTTTGACACCCCTGTCTTAGGTGATGGTGAGTGATTGCAGGTGTGGATAGTTGAAAGTGTAGGCAAGCCCTCCAGGACAGAGTAACCAAATGGCACCATCTGGTGGACAAACAGTGGAACTGAAGAGGAAAACAAACTAACCCCACAAACTGGAACCCAACAGAGAATAGCTGTGTCATCAGAAAATGTGAACACATACTTGTTTAGTGTATTACAATTGCAGTAGATGGTATATAAGGTGAACAGAAAATGTGAATTGACACACCCCTGGGGACTACTGATGCTAAGAAGATCAGATAAAGTCATGTTCACCCTAACTTGCTGAGAACGACTAAAAAGGAATGAGTGAAACCATCTGATGGTGTAGGGATCGACATTCATGTTTTTCATTGTAGGCAGAAGAACGTGAGGCTGGAGAGTATTAAAGGCAGAACTGAACTCAACAAAAAGCAGTCTAGAATAGACTAGATGTCTAGCCACTAGATGCACTATGCCATTGCAAGCATCATCAGTGCCTCAAATTGTGTCATGATCTTGGCGCTGATGGTTTAGTTGTTTTCTTTGCTCCTTGCTCCCCTTTCTAATTGGTTCTGCGGTTGATTATCGCTGATCATTTTCACCTGGTTCCTCTACTATTTAGGTTGTGTGTTTGCCTCCCATCAGTGCCAGGTTATTCGTGTGTTTTTGTGAGACGTGCCCTAGCATTCTATAGTCTGTCTATTTTCCTGATTTTGACCAGTTTCTGCCCTGTGTTTTGCCTTGCCCCTGTCGCATCTGGTCCTGGATTCTACCGGCTTCTGAACCTGGAACTGTCTCCTGACTTCGGCCTTGGATTTCCCTTCTGGACTCAGTTGCTGCTCGGCGTCTGCTGCTCGCTCTCTAGGAACTCTGGGGGCGTCGCCCGCCGCAACTGCGGTCAAACCTCCGCGAACGGACTAAACTTTGAATCAGGTCAGTGACTTTGCTCCTAGTCGT
>NW_015150861.1:25368-34922 GCF_000732505.1 Cyprinodon variegatus
AACTTTCCCACTGCGTGTCTCGCCTTGAATTCTGGGTCCAATATTCTGAGACCATGACAAATTGGTAAGGATCGAGTTGTGGACCCACATCCGATCTTAAATAATTTACCACCAGGTTTTCAAGACACTTCATTATAACAGATGTCCAAGCAATAGGTCTAAAGTCTTTGTTCTCTTGTGGGCAGTGCTTTTTGGCAACAGGTATAATAATTGCCCTCTTTCACAAAGATGGTATAGTATGGGTATTAATGGATCTCTGAAAAATTGTTATCCAAACATGCGTCAATTCAACTGCAAAAGTTCTTAGTAAGAAAGCTGAAATTCCATCTGGACCTGTGGCCTTATTGACATTGACCTGCTTGAATAAGTTATTGATGGTAACATGATCAAAACCAAACCTGTCCCATTCCTGTGGGACCACGTCACAAAGTATCACGTCATTTTCAGCAGAAAAATCATGATTATCAAACTGTCCATAAAAGGCATTCAGTTTGCTTTTGCCAGTTCATCCACAGCATAGATACATTCATGTGAAGGTTTCATGTTAACAGCCAATTTTATAGAATTTCACAAGTCTTGAGTTCATGGATATCAAATTTTCCTCAATAGCCTTCTTATGACTTTCTTTTGCTTTTTTAAGTTGATTTAGCTCCTTTTGTATAGATTGTATCTGTAGGCGATCTTTGTTCTTAAAAGCTTGTTTTTTCCGGTAACTGCAGTCTTTAACTTCCCTTGTCATATAAGGCTTGTTACTTTTTTTGTGTTGGTATCACAATGTCAACACAGAATTTAATATAATCTGTGATTACATATGTGGCAGTGTCCAAATTTTGTTCCTCATAGAGTATTTTCCGATCTGTAGATAAGAAAACAGCCTTTCAATGTTTCTATGCTGTCATCAGACCAGATATGAACTGTTTTAACATTGTGATCAGAGCTGTATAAAGGTGGTTTGGCTGTGGCTATAAGCATGTTTTATGTTACTGTAACACTTATCTAGTGTGCGACTTTGCCTAGTAGAACAGTCAATATATTGTTCAAATCCCGGTAGTGTAACATTTAAGTTGCAGTGATTGTAATCTCCCATGATGAAGATTGGAACATTTATCGTGTGCTGCAATTGCTCATGGACACACTCTGCTACAAATGCTGCAACGAGAGGGGCACTGGAACATAGGTGGAACAAATGATAATGTTGCTGAACTCACGGGGAAGGTAAAAAGGTCTAAAACTCAAGCACAGCAGTTCCACGTCAGGGTTGCAGATCTGAGCTTTCACTGCGTACTGCCTGCTTCATCTGTTCTTGACATACAAGCAGACCCTCCCCCCCTCTGCGCTTCCCTGACAGCTCGCTCCTGTCCACGCATATGTGTGAGAATCATCACAGTTGTCGGGAAAGTCTGGTTGCAGCCAAGTTTCCGTGATCAGCATAATACAAGCCTCTCGAAACTCAAAACATCCACTAGCCAGAATCCGTAGTTCATCGATCTTGTTGCGGAGTGACCTCGCGTTACACAGTATCATAGACGTTAGAGGCAGTTGCCCTCCTCTTTTCCGTAAATGCCTTTGGATGCCTCCTCTCCTGCCTCTTTTCCGGAGTCGTTGTTTTTGAGTTGATTTAATTTCTTCTGGTATATTTCCAAGGACTGACCCGAAAGGATCAACAGGTCTCTTCCCAAAATGCCTCAGAGAAAGAAGCTTGTCTCTTGAATATGACAAAGCCTGTCTATTTCTTGGCCACGTCACCATCGCTTGACTTTTGATGAAAAACTCAATCAAAAAAAATTAGCAACATATGTTAAACTACGACTCTGCTTCCTGGTCTGCACCCTGGGTGATCAGGGTTTTGGAGGACTAATAAATTCGGCCAGATTCCTAGAAAGAAGAGCTTCACCATCCAAAGTCAGATGGATGCCGTCTCTCTGAATCAGACCAAGCTTCCCCCAAAAGGATTGCCAATTATTAATGTAGCCCACGTTGTTTTCAGGACACCACCTACACAACAACCAGTTGAATGACGACATGCAGCTAAACATGTCATCAATGGTCGGATCAGGGAGAGGACCAGAGGAATATCGTAGTCCAACATTGATTTGGCAAATTTACACACAGTGACTTCCGATTGGCGTAACCGGGTGTCATTACCGCCAGCATGAAGGAAAGTTTTACTGTACTTAACCTTATCCTTAGGCAGCACTTTGAGGTAGGATTTGCTGTTGACTGTTCCATTGAAATATCGGGCAGAGCAGAAAACTCTATATCCCTCTTAACGTCTTCTAGAAAACCTCACGTCGAATTGCCTAGACTGAACTTTTTCAAGCCATCCCAATCTATGCCACCCAGCCAAACAGTATCTTATCACAGGAGCCTCATTTGTTCTTTGTGTAAGACTATTTTCCAGAGCTGGGAAAAAAACGTTTAAGCCCCTCTACCCTGGAAAAAACACTTTTCTTGAGTAAAAACACATGAAATAAAAGAAGCACCCTCTTTACTATGCACGATGTCCAAAAATACTCAGTACACCAATCACACAGAAAGTTATGCACAATGCCCAAAAATACTCCGTACAGTACACCAATCACACAGAAAGTGAATAAAAAAACCAAACATTTTCACATTTGTTTTAGTTTCATGGGTAAATATACAGATCCTTTAATTAGTAAAAACACATATCTAGAACACATAAACAAGTGTTATTACAAAGAGAAGAGATGCATCACATTCTCTGGATTTCATTTGGTGCAACAATTGCTACTGCCAGTAGATGTCACCCAAGGGAATTGAATGAAGCTTCTGTGTAGTAGTGAACCACTTAATGTCACAATGGTTCAAAATGATTCAATGCTTCAAAAAGTCTTGTTTTGCCAACACTAATATCGAGCATGGAGTCAAGTTTTTGCCTGTTGTGTCTAATTGATTAATTGGTTAATGGAGCTGCAAAGTTGTCATCAAGAGGGTTTCCTTGGAATCAAAATACACAGAAGTGAGTTTCTTCACACAGAGAAATGAAAGATGCAGATCAAAGCTCAGAGGGCTTGGTATTACCCCAAGGGGTTAACATTCAGGCATCATTGTGCTGGCAGCAGGCTCCTCTTATACCTCTAAGCTAACCACTAACTAACCACCCAAACACTAGACGTCAATTAGATGTTAATTTTTAGGTTAAATCTGGTCGGTCCATCATAGTCTTGATTTAGTCCTGAAATACCTGTTGAAAATTGGGTTGTTCAGTCAGTCTGATTTTGTCTCACTGTAGTTCAATATAGATGTTGAAAACTTTTCAATGATCTAAAAATTACAGCCTTTCCCCTTTCACTATTCAACAAAATGTAGATATTGTTCGAACGTTAATCATGTTGTCTTTTCAGTTTCTTTTCAACCAATTTTTGCTCGGTGGGAAGTGAACAATCTAATGCAGGTCGGCCAGGCCTTTGATCCTACAGACGCCATCTGGTGGAAGAATGCATAAACAAAAAATAGGCTGAATGTGTTCCAAAACCAAAAAAGCACCCAGTTTGAATAAGATCAAATGCCTCTACAGGCCATTTGTTTGTCTTGCTAACAATTTGTACCCGGTGTTAAAGGTATAGAGGATGATCTTTAATTTCCACAGTAAGCTCGTATGAGCTATGAAAACAGCAAATGTTAAACAGGGCGTGCATAAGTAGATTCGCCCTGAGTACCTTAGGGCTCTGTATGTTGTGGGGCTGTGTTGGTTAACGCGGCTCTGCAACATTGCGTGGACATCGGGGGCAGTTCCCCTGGATTGGCAGACCGTGGTGGTGGTCCCTCTATTTAAAAAAAGGGACCGGAGGGTTTGTTCCAACTACAGAGGAATCAAAGTCTTAAGCCTCCTTGGTAAGGTCTATATCCGGGGTTCTGGAAAGGAGGGCCCGTCGGATAGTCGAATCTCGGATTCAGGAGGAGCAGTGTAGTTTTCGTCCTGGCCGTGGAACACTGGATCAGCTCTATACCCTCAGCAGGATTCTGGAGGTTGCATGGGAGTTAGCCCAACCAGTCTACATGTGTTTTGTGGATCTGGAGAAGGCATTCGACCGTGTCCCTTGGGTGATCCTGTGGGGAGTACTCCGGGAGTATGGTGTAACCCTTTAATAGGGGCTGTTAGGTCTCTGTATGACCGGTGTCAGAGCCTGGTCAGCATTGCCGGCAGTAAGTCGGACTCATTTCCAGTGAGGCTTGGACTTTGTCTCTTTTATGGACAGAATTTCTAGGCGCAGCCAAGGTGATAAGGGGATCTGTCTTGCTGGCCTTAAGATTGCATCTCTGTTATTCGCAGATGATGTGGTTCTATTGGCTTCATCAGGGCGTGATCTATAGCTCTCACTGGAGTGGTTTGCAGCCGAGTGTGAAGCAGCCGGGATGAGAATCAGTGCCTCCAAATCCGAGACCATGGTCTTGAGCCGGAAAAGGGTAGAGTGCCTTCTCCAGGTTGAGGAGGATGTACTTTGTGGAGGAATGAGGGGAAGATGGAGCGGGAGATCGATAGGCAGATTGGTGCGGCATCTGCTGTGCCCTGTACCGGTCTGTTGTGGTGAAGAGAGAGCTGAGCCAAAAAGCAAAGCTCTCGATTTACTGGTCGATCTGCGTTCCTACCCTCATCTATGGTCATGAGCTTTGGGTCATGACCGTAAAAATGAGATCCCGGATTAGCTCCTCAAGCGGCTGAAATTAGTTTTCTCCGTAGTGTGTCTGGGCTCTCCCTTAGAGATAGGGTGAGGAGCTCTGGGAGGACTCAGAGTAGAGCCGCTGCTCCTCCACATCCAGAGGAGCCAGTTCAGGTGGCTTGTGGATCTGATTAGGTGAGGTGTTCCAGATACGTCCCACCGGGTGGAGGCCCAGGGGGAGATCCAGGACACGCCGGAGGGACTATGTTTCGCCGCTGGCCTGGGAGCGCCTTGGAATTCCCCGGGAGGATGAAGTGGCTGGGAAGAGGGACGTCTGGGCCTCCCTACTGAAACTGCTACCCCCACGACCCGACACCGGATAAGCGGAAGAAGATGGATGGATGGATGGATGGATGGATGGATGGATGGATGGATGGATGGATGGATGGATGGATGGATGGATGGATGAGGAGAAATGGGCTCATGCATACATAAAAAATTTGCGAAAATCCTGCAGAATAGCTTTAAATGTCTGCAGCATTTTTTTTTAATTTGGCGGTTGTTAGAAAGTGGTTAAACTTTATCAGTGAGTTGACACTTAGATGGGGTACAGTGGTCCAACAAAATAAGCCAAACGACCTCCATTCCAAAGGGGTGGACCCCTTTGTCTGTTCCAATTAGCATGTTTTCAAAATAAAAACGGGGCTTATCAGGATATTCTTTTTTTACAGCACTAGTGGCTGGTTTTTATGGAAAGTAGGCTAACAGGAACGAGTATATGAGAAAGGGGGAGAGACATGCAGGAAAGGCCACAGATCAAATTTGAACCCGGGTCGCCTGCATGAAGAATTAAGGCCTCCATACATGAGCCATGTGTGCTAACAAAACACACCCTATTCCTGACATTTGAATTGAAAAAGCTTCCTGGATGGGAAGCGAAACATCCTCAAACTTAGAAAACCAAGTCCAGAGGATTCTTTTATATATATATATATTTTTTATCTTTATTTTAATAATTTGGCACTTGTGATAGATATTTACACTGATTTCAATTTTTCTTTAGCAAAGAAACGTTTTTTTAATTAAAAGAAATGCATGTGTTTGCTGATAATTTTGTCACCATGCAGGGTTTCTTTTCGCTGTTTGGGTTAAAAGTTACTATATATACAGAAGAGGATTAGGGCCACTGAAAAAATTTAAACTGATTTTTGAAATTTATTTCAGTTTAATATGGGAGAATTCTGACTTTAATCTCAGAATTCGGACTTTTTTTTCTCAGAATGTTTACTTTAATCTCAGAATTTTGGATCTTAATTTTTAAGGGCACCATGAAGGAAGAGATGTGGGAGCAGTCAGCTTCACTGACAAAGATGTGAGTTGTTTGGGAGGAACAGTAACACATTGGTGGAAAATGAATGAATTAGGCGGCTTTTTAGTGCCCCAGTGACTACAGCTTGATGCTAACATGTTTGTTAGCTGTCAGAATTTAGAGAAAAAAGAGATTATAGTCAGAAGTCTGACTATTTTCCAATATTAAACTGAAATAACATTTTTTTTTAAAATCAGTAAACTTTTTTTTTGTTTTCCAGTGGACCTATTCCGTAACTATAAGCAGCATCAGCAGATGTTTTTGATATTTTGGGAGTTGAAATTCTTGCTTGATGTTCATGCAAAAGAAACAAAATATCAATAGTTTTTTTGGAGGAAAAGTTTAACATAAATGGCTATTTGAAGGACCGTCTATCTTCAGATGTTCTTGGCCTAATGTGTGTTGGAAGGGTTTCCAGTGGGCCCCACAGCACTTTTGGCCCCTGAGGGCCAGTAGACATCACCTTCAAGCACAGTGATCTGAACACAGTGAAGAACGTTCCGCCAGGTTGCGCTGTACGCGCCTCTATGCGGACCACCCAACCAACCACCCACCCGGCCCTTCCTGAGCTCCAGCAGCCTGCCTGCTCAGAGCAGAGGAGCCTGGACGGCTTTCTGCGGGAGGACTGAGCGTCACTGGATCGAGCGGACAACTTCGCGGTGTTTTCAGCTGCACGATCGGCTAAAAGGAACCGGAGACCCGGCTCCAGTCCGACTGCAGAATAAGAGGTGTGCCTGTTTGCATGCAGCGCGATAAGGTGAAGAAGCTCCAGCATCCAGAAGAATCAGATGTGAGCCATGAAGCATCTTCTGCTGGCTAACACTGCGGGCTGCCTCCCTGCTGCAGCCGTGTGGGACACATAGCGATAAATGGTGTGGAGGGCGACCACGGCGGAACAATAGCGGGATTCAGCGGCTTTGGACCGATCCAGTGTCCGCCTTCAGACGCCGGACCGAACCGCGATCTGGCTTTTCTGAACCCGCAACATCAGGCTACAGGAGACAAACAGGTAGGTGATCCATAGCGCAGAAACAGGAGGCTTCAGCCGCTCCAGACACAGCTCATCATTTCTATTTGAATAATTCATTAGATGTATATAAAAAAATAGGTTCTTTATATTCTTTCTTGAAAAGAAAGCGAAGGACTGAAAGAACCAAAAGCAGGAAGATCTGCTGCTGCGTCTTTATGTTAATCATCTCCATCACAGTGGCCTGCTGGAGGAGAGAAGGAGCTCAGAAAAATATCATCTAGAGATCCGATCCTTCTTCCATAAACAAAGGCCTGATTGATTGATTGATTGGTTGATTGATTGATTGGTTGATTGATTGATTGGTTGATTGATCAGATGTATGTTTGGACTGATGACACCTCTGAATAGACAGACTTTAGACAAAATATATGAATGTGAAACCCAGGTTTCCATGGAGACGAGTTATCTCAGAGTTTAGCAGTGATCTGATCACATTTTATTTCCATTGTGAGATATCTGCTATCTGCAAAAGCCATTAGCGGGGTGCAGGCAGCGAAGGAAGGCATTCTTAGGCCTAACTGCATCTACTCCCAGGGTAGAAAGACAAAAAATAGCTCTGGAAATGTATGCTGCTACTTGTGTGTGTTTGTGAGAGAGTAAAGGAGAGCTCTCTGCTCTCACCTTTCAGCAGGCTGGCAGGCAGCCAGGCGAACAGCATCCAGCTGTCCTTTCACTTACTGTAGGGTCCTGTGCTTCCTCACATCTTTCCCCAACACCTCTGCCTCTACTTTATCGCCTCTTCATCCTGCTTGTCTACCGCTCATTGGTACCTTCATTAGTCCTGACAGCTATTGAAAATAACTGTGGGATCTATCTATGCTCACTAACTTTGTAGAAATGCAAAGTATATTGTTACATTGAAGTAAAAAAAAAGGAAAAACATAAAATAAATAAAACCTAACTGAGAACTTGATTCCAGATCCAAGCAAACCTCTCCTGCATGTGTGAAGGTAGAGAATCAGTTTTTTTCTGCAGATTTTGTAATGTAGAAAATAGCAGTTATTATTCATTCTATGTATCTATTGAAATATATCTTCCCAGACATTTTCACTCTACTTTTAGAGATTCTGTCAGAAAACTAAAATGTAATTTTTTTCAATGTCTGATAATAACAGTTTAGGTGTAATGTGGATATCATTGTTGAGAAATTACCATTGTTACTGGCGTCAGCTGTAAGACATGGACTTCCAATCCTGAGGTTTTGAGTTTTGAGCCCCACTCCCACAGACTGCCACTCTGGGTCCCTGAGCAAAGACACTTAACCCCACACTGCTCCCCGGGTGCCGCATGATGGCTGCCCACTGTTCCCCAAGAGGGTGAGTTAAATGCAGAGATTCTAAAAAAGTTCAAAAACAATCCACTGGAATTTGTTTCCAAGTTTGAAGACATTTTGCTTCCCATCCAGAAAGCTTTTTCAATTCACAACTTGGAAATAATGGATTGTTTTTTAACTTATTTGGAATGACGATGACCTGGATGACTGAGAATCTTCACCAGCTTAAATGCAGAGTTCATTTCGTTACTCTGTACTTGTGTCAGTGTAATGAGAATAAAAGGAAAGGAAAGCCATGTATTTATTTACAATTGTAAAGATTCTTTAAATAAAATCTATACCCAAAGGTTTATAACATTCCACAATAATATTGTGCTACGCTGGGTCGCCCTAAAGTTTAGCTTTTCTTGCAGTCTTCAGGAAAACATGTAGTTGGAACCAGGATGTTCTGTAAAAGGACAGCCATGCTTTTTCCATTTCCAAATACAACATCAGCAGAAGTCATAAACATGTGGACTGTAGACTGTTTATCATTTGCCTGCAGGAGGTCGGGTGTTCTGAAGTCTGACGTATGTGTTATAACAAGAAGAGCTCCAGAACCCTTGGCCGGTGTGCAGAATATGCTCTCATTAGGCTTCTTCTTCAGTCAAAGCTGCGAGTAAACAGATGTCCCTGAGAACTCAGGACCAGGAGTGTGTGATGCTCTGGCTGTGGTTCCTTGCTCGGTTGCAGACTGTAAGCGTTGGACAGGAAAAAATAGGTTAAGTAAAAGAACCTCTCCTGTCTGTTCTTTGCTTCTCTCATGTTCATAATATAGCAAATAAAGTGCTGTACTATGACTAGTTAGAGTTAAATCACTATATTCAGTAGTATGGGAAGTAAACTACTGAATAATAGTAGTTTTATGGACTAGTCCAACTTCAGTCATAGTACACACTTTTCAGTTGTCTTCTCCAAACTAAAGTATTTTAGTAGTTTAGCTGCCCTCTATTTATGGACCTGAGGAGTGGATGTGAAGGGTTAATGTTTGGCTCCATGGACAACTTATTGGTTCATGTTAATCACCATGGGTTGGCATAGTAGATAGATGTAGATAGATGTTGGAGATTGGCCTGTTTTTCAGTGTAGTCCTGTTTCTCTGACTGTGACTAACTGGATGTGCTCTCTTCATCCTCTGATACGGAAGCTGGCTCGGAGGTCGTCTGCCTGGCTGTGTGTTTCCTGGACGGGGCCGCCTGTGGAGCTGGTTGACAGTTG
>NW_015150861.1:36024-39755 GCF_000732505.1 Cyprinodon variegatus
GGAGAGGATTTATTAGTATAAGACATGGCAGCCTATTTGTAACTCTGCACATAATCCTGTGTTTAACTTTTACGAAACAAGACAACCTTGGTTTGATGATTTGCTTCCACTTCTTCCATGATCACTCCTCTGAAACAGTTTATTAGTGCCTAAATGAACTTAAAATGTTGAAACCTGCCAACAAAATATGTTCGCTTTTATTATTCTGATGCCTGCAGTTTGGATCACGTGCGTGAAAAGCGCCTTCCAGCCGCCGCAAACAGTAGTTGAAAACCCCGATGAGGCGACCGGGCCAGAGGCTGCTGTTGAACAGGATTTCAAGTGGCAGAACATTACTGGTTTACGGGCCTCTGAGCAGCTTAGACAATGAACTAATATTTGAAGGCAATATCATAATTTTCACCCACTTATAAAAGCAAATATAGCAAACCCGAAAACTAGAGCATCAGAAGCATCTGGACACACTTTACTGGACGCGCTTCAGGAGCATCAAAGCTGCTCTTGACACGTGTCTGACCTTAATGTGAACAAGCATTAAAAATGAAGCAGCAGAAGCTTTTTTTTGCTGCTTCCAGCGCTTTAGGTCTGAACGTAGCATTAGAGTTCAAAGAACCGTGATCCAATAGGCTGATGTTGTTTTCTGGTGGTTTCTATTACTGCTGGGTCTACAGGTTGATTTATCTGTAAATATATAAGCTTGCAGTAGCAAATAGCTGGGTAGCAGAGTATCCAAACTACTTCGTACCATGTAACCTGGAAGCACAATGTTGGTTCTGAACAGAGGGGAACCACCAGCAGACCCACTGCATTCAACAACAAGTGGTCATAGGGTGCTCTGCTCGGCTCTACAGACCCAGTCCCTCTGAGATATTTCTCTGCTGTAGGAATTAATTGGTGGCAAATGTGAGAAGGTTTTATAACATAACCTACTGGTGGCTACAAAAGAACAGGATGAAACTAACACAGAAAACCTGGCAGTGATGCTCCTATTGACAGCACTGCCTTCCATTGGTGTTTGCACCTTTTTTTCAATTAAAGCATCAGAATATGGATATTCAGATTATAAATTGACACAAACAGAGAAAATTATATATTGATGGATCGGTGAAAATTCTGACTCCGCAGCAAAAGGACTGGCTGTCCTTCTGAAGCAGCTCTTACTGTAATTTGTAAGATCTGTTGGTGTGATAAATTCCCTAGCTTGGTGGTTTGACCTTCATGAGGTTGAAATGTGTGTTGTGAGCGCATGGCTTCACATTCCATGCAAGGGTTTCTGGCTAGGAGCTGCTGAAATGAAGCCTGGGTAAACTCCAGACATGCAGAGTGGAAGAAAGGTTTATGAGGACATCCTTCCAGCTCCCCCCTCATCTGTCAAGTCCCCAGGGCATTCTTTGCGCCTAATGCCATCTCCCCGGAGGCTCCTCCCTCCTTCTCCCTCTCTGTGTGTTTTAAGAGAAAGAGTGTGGGAGAAAGATGGGGGGTTTCAATGGATTCCCTTCTACATCAAGGCTCTTTCCTTGCCTGTTTGTGCTGGAATGGTCCATTATTGTGAGATGGAGGGGGGGTTGCCATTGTTCTCTGCAAAGCTTTAGTCCTGCTGAATGCTGCTTGTGTAAGCCCAGATGCCCGGAGCACTATTGCTTGTCTTTGTGATTTTATTTTGAGGATAGCCCATTTCTTTGATCGCCTGTCACTAAGATTTTGGTCTTTTCATTTAGCTGTTCCTCTGCAGCCTCTTCTGAACACACTGAATTGTACTGATTAACTGATTTACAACTTATGAGCAGGATATTGTGTTGGGATAATTCTCATTGTTACATGATGAGGAGGACATTGTAGAATAGTGTGCAGAGCTGGTGGGAGCAGCTCTCACAGTGTTTTGTATGCTGCCTTCATGTTGGGCTGTTTTCCTGGGAAACAGAAGCCTTTTTAAACACTAACTCCACAGCTTTAATTGCATCACTCCAGTAATGTCTGCTGTACTTCTCATCCTTTCAAACAGCCTTTAGTTAGTAACCATGCTAACGGGACTGTCCATCACACTGGCTCTAGGGGGTGCAGTGAATGGAACCTAATAGTGGGACAAGATGAACACATGAATTTCCTCACAAACCATTTTATTAGATTAATTTGATCAAATGCTTACTAGCACAGAGAAATCAATGAGTCAGATAGCAGCATCTTAAAGCCTTCAGCCTTTAATTGCTAGAGTGCTGTTTAATGTCTCAAACCTTCCAAAGAAGTTGTTTAGTTCATTTAGGGAGTCAGCATTAGCTGCATATACCGGGGGGTGGAGGGTGTGTTGTGGTCAGTAATCGCTTGTATGCCTTACCAGATCCTCCTGGTGTTGCTGGCATCATGGAAGTTGCTGTGGTTATGCTTCACTGATCTGATGGCATGGTTCAAGATGGCACACCGCCTCCTTAGTACCTCTCTGTCACCACACTTAAAAACTGAGTTCCGTGCTTTTAGCAGTTTCCGAACCTCCCCATTCATCCAGGGTTGTTGGTTGGCTCGGGTGATTATGTTCTTTGTGATGCTGACGTCTTCAATGCATTTGTTGATGTAGGCTGACACAGTCATGGCATACTCATCTATATTTATTTTGTTGTCATATGTTGTTAGTGCTTTCAACATGTTCCAGTCAGAGTATTCAAAACAATCTTGGAGTTTCTCAATAGCCCCCTCAGACCACACTCTGACTTTTTTAACTGTTGGTTGATTACCTGAGGCCTGTATGCAGGAATTAGCATGACATAAGGGTGTCAGTGTAAGTTTGCTCCTCCTCTGGTACTGGTGCTGCAGAGGAGTTGTTTTAACTTTTATTGGTCAAGTCATTATAAAGGTTAAAGAGGTTGTCTTATTTTAAACAAGCACTTAACATTTGACAGTCAGATCAGAAATGTTGTGAAATGTGTAAAATGTATATATATTTAGATTGATTAGAGCTTGCCATCTCCTGCTGCCTATACGATTTTCTCCATGCTGAGTTACGTTCTCATTGAAAACAATCAAAACATTGTGAACGATTAATAACAAAGACTGAAAGGTTCAATTTTTTCTGCAGGAACAAACTGCATGGAGTAAAAAATATATATTTCTTATTTAAAATTACCCCCTTCTGTTCCCAGTAAGATCTTTTCACTTTATCGCACGAAGAGACTTTAATTTGAAACCTTAAATTACCTTTGAGAAAATCCTCTTTTAGACCCCAGCTCTCTGTCCATCTCTGCAAACCAGGGAGCTCCCTGAGTCCTGAACTTAGAGTGGACACATTTCAGGTATGATCTTAAAAGTTTTAATGTGTTTTTAACGTTTAAAAAAGATTGATAAGCATTACACCATTCAATGTTTACACACTTTTTATTGGATGCTTCTCTATTATGTGTTGAAAGTCCTTTTAAGGATAATGATCGTGTCATGATGTTACAAAGTTCTGACCCAAAATGCAGAAAACCGAACAGAGAGACCAGGGAAAAGGATTAATGGGTTTTATTGAAGAACTTAAACAGGGGGAGAAGTGTTGCTCTGAACACTGCTCAACCGGAACTGTAAAGTGAGGGGAAGAGACAGCGGTTAGTTCAGGCTCAGTGGGGAATTTGACTCGTGAAACTTGGAGAAGAGGTTTTGGTTGCCGACTCACGTTGTTGAATCCTTGACTCCTGTCTGTGTACCGTGGTTCCAGTGTTGGTATGATTCGGTGTAGGGCGGAAAAGGGTTTACCCAGAATG
>NW_015150861.1:46311-49820 GCF_000732505.1 Cyprinodon variegatus
AGTTACAGACACATTTTATATGACTTCAGTATGCCACATCATCACATCATTACGACATAAACGTTTGTAAATAAGGAGACATCCATGGCTCCAACCTTATCAAAATATTACTCTATGTTCTTAGGTCAAGGATGCAGCTCTCATTCCATTCCCAAATCTCTGCCACATGCATCATGAAGATGACTTTTTATCCTGACAGAGGAACTGTCCCAATTAGATAAACTACTTGGGAAAACATTAGTTCTGACAGGCAACAGGCAGGTATTATTAGATTTAACAGCCTCACACATCATCAATAAGATAATCCCAACAGTCTGCACCAGGGTTTACACATAAACTCTGCAGAAAATAAAACTAGTCTATGTGTGAAACCACCCTAAGATTACAAAGGTGAAATATTACAAATTAACTGAGAGAAAACTGATACTCAACATGACACGGTTCTCTGGAAGAGAAATGGAAGAAGGTCCTGCAGAGGTTTTAATTCCTACGGTAACTCAGGTAATGCAACTTTCCCCTTGAGATGCTGGTCCTTCTTTTGCAGCTGTTATTTTGTCAGCAGTGTGCACAGCTAGCTCTATATGGTTTGGTTCATCTAGAAAACAGGACAAATCCAAACTGAAACAACTAGGTCTGTAGAGAAGATCATCAAGGCTTTCCTCTTTGACTTCCTCACCATAAACATTAATAGTGTCTTATTTGTCACTTTGGAGAGGTTGACAAACTCTTCTGTAACTATGAAATCTGAACTCCACCCTACCAAGGCTTGCAACAAATTTATTAATTTTATTTACAGAAAAAATGTCAAAAGATTCGAGGGACAGTGTATTCATTTTAAGACCAAAATAAAAATTTTGTTCAACGTTAATTAAATCTGACAAAAAAATCCACCTTCTGCCAAAAAAATATTAAAAAAAAAATGTAAGAAATCATACACCAACTCTTCTCCCTCCTGTCTCTGTGTTTTACCCAGTTTGCTGGTCATAATGTCTGATTTGACTCAATTAAACTACTGTTGAAAAATAATTAGTTGAACAAGCTGCTTGCAGAACTACAGGCCCATCTCAAATCTTCCTCATTAGTAAAATTATTGACAAAGATGTGCTTCAGCTGTTAATCCCTTTCCTAAAAAAGATGTTCTAGTCAGACTTCCTTGCTCTCTATGGTACAGACACCCTTTTCGAGGTGTCAAGTTTGTTCATAACAACCTTATAAAAGCAGACTGTGAAAAAACACAGTGCTGATTTATAATGGACCTTAGTGCAGCATTCTACATTGATATTCAATCAACTTTATTATAGCCCTTGGAAAATAGTTTTTATGTTCCAAACAATGAACACCTCACATTTAGACACTCTTTTTGAAGAAGTAAAGGCTTTTGTTTTATCACAAGCTGCCTAAACCTTTTTTCATTTCTAAATAAATCATGGGCTGCTGCACATGCACACTTGTACGTACTACTGTTCTACTTACATGTTTTATTGTATTCCTCTAAATACTCAGTGTTCTTTCTACATACTGTGGTTGTTTGTACTGTTGATTATGATAAGGAGGATAGAGGGGGAAATTCTTGTTTGTGCATGCAAACCTGGCCAATAAATTTGATTTTAACTGCAAATTTTAAGATACTTTCTAAAAAAGGAATCCAGTCATTAACGTCAGATTAATGAGTGGATTTGTCACTGATTATTCAAACACAACATTTTAATCATAACAACTAGCCAAAGCCAAAATCTATAAAAGCTACTCAGTAAAATCTGTTGCACCATAATTAGTTTCTTTCTATTATCTCTAGTTTTGGTAGATTTCCTGGATGTGTAAATTATATTGTGCCAGTAATGTTAGAAGATTTCAATGAACCATCTTCAATTCTTTCTTAAAGAATGTGAATAATTTCCATTATTTCACTCAGTTTGTATTCCTTGAGTTCTTTCTGTGGTTTCACCTCCGCAAGAAACAAGCCGGAGACTCTGTCAGATGGACTCAAAGCTGAAGGATAGTGTTACAAATTAAGTTCAAACTGCAAAGAGGCACATATTATAGTGTCAGAGAAGAACAAATGTATCCATTAGAGACAAGACTGGATACCATTGGATGTTCTGTGCAGAGCTGGTACTCTCATAAATGTCATAAGTAAGGCCAGCATAATTATGTTTTTGATTATATGCTGGTTAAAAGATCTAGATATTTGATTGATTGTTTTATGTAAGGCAAATGTTTGCTTCATTTGTGCTAAAGGTATTTTTATTTTACTGCGGGTGTGAGAGAGAAAGAGAGTATTTCCTTACATTTGCATCACAACGATAGCTTTAGGAAAAAAAATGAATCATGCTAAGTATCAACTTTCCATGCTCTCTTTTACTTCAGCAGTTTTCACAGCAGTTCCAGTTAAGGTAAGTTAGACTTAATAAAGGTCAAAGATGTACAAGAATTAGACAGTACAAAAGATAACTATTTTTATAACTGCTAGATTAATATAATGATTCTGGATCATAGCTGCTGTTAACAATGAGTTTGGTAGGCGAGGCCCTTTGGTACAGAAAGGCTTCAGACAGTTAGGAGCTGTGATGTTGGTGTTCAAGCCGTTTCCTAATTCTCTCAATAGTTCTAGGTAACCAGAGAAAAGCCCAACGGTCAGTCCCCTCCCCTTCCTCTTCTGTCTCATTTAGTTGCAGGGCAAGTAAGTGATTTAGCAGGCCTGCACTTTCCGTCTTTCACAGAGTGTTTATTGTCTACTTGTGGAGCACCCATCATCTTTCTCAAGTCTTTACTGGGTTAGCTGGGGAGTTCTCATGTTCCACGGCACATGAATCAGAGAGAAGAAGGTTCAGGAAACCTTTTCTTCATTCTGCTGTTGTTCATTTCTTCATCACAATCTTATTAGATTAACCGCTTTTCAATTACACAAGTACATGCTCTGAATCTAGACAATACCGAATGTTTAAATTTTTGTTTTTCATGGATGAAATGCAGTGTAACAGTGTGAGAGATTTGAGTTTTTGTACTGAATATTAGCTCCATCCGTAATATGATATAGACTTGTCTGCATCAGTGGATGAAACCAGCTTCTCGCTGTCTTTTTGGTCTACTGGGAACTCTGTGGTGTAAGGTTGCTGTGTGGAGGAATTTGGCTGCTGGGGTGAACATGAATAGAGTTTGTCAGTTGCAGTTCCAGAGCCACACAGTTAAACTCCTCCCCCTTTCAACTGCCTGCTGATCCTGTGAACCGTCAACATGAGCTCATCCATTGTGATCATGAACACACAGTAAATGCCCCTCAATAACTCAACTGAATTTTTAATCTAGTTGTCCGTTAAGAACAACAATTAAGCTGAAGCCGTTTATCTGCATTTATCTGCTATGTTCTGCTGTGTGGTTTGCCAGTCGTCATGAAGCTTCACTACACTTTAAAGGAAAAGTCCGGTCTCATTAGAATACAAACTTCTGACAGTACTTTAAGGATGAAATTATTACATCTTAATAAATGATCAGTGATTTTTATTAAAAGT
>NW_015150861.1:50922-63117 GCF_000732505.1 Cyprinodon variegatus
AGGAGGGAGGGGTTACTATATTTGGGCAAAAATGGCCGCTCCCAGACTCAGTGATTGCAATGAAAATTATTGTTTTTATTTTTTTTTGTATTAACGCTAAATTCATTAAATCACCACAAATGTATTCGTTTTAGGTATAGATAATGATACATCGGTTATTCCTTGCTGACCTGACTTTTCCTTTAAAGGGAAATAATGAGTATTTGATAAAGATTATCAATACATTTAATTTCAATAATGTTTTTATTTTGCAAATAAGCATATTTTTACACTGATTAAAAAGCATTTGATACAATTGGCAAAAAAAACTTTCTCTCATCTGTATATTCTCTAAAAGAGAAAATGTTGAATAAACTTAAGGAAATAGAGAATTAAAGAAACTGCTAATGGATTTTTCAGTTCACGGACGACTTTGCACTCTGCATCTCTGTATACTCAGCTTCACTTTAATGGTAATTTAAATTTATCAAACTAAATGGTAAATCCTGACTTCTTTAAGCCAGGTTCTGTTGTTTTATCACTAAGGGTTTATTGTCATGTCACAGGTAATGTGCATGCCAAAAATAAAAATCGATTCACTGATATATTCAGCAGTACAGATTTACAAACTGATAAGGAGATGATCTTAAATGGATAAACTTATCCAGGGCTGAACAATTTGGCCCTGGTTAAGTTCGGACTATTTTTAACCAATACTGTGATTGTGATTTTATCTCGAATTTGCTTTGCAGTGACGACAAGCTTGTAGATATTTTATTAAAACTATTCATTTGTTTTGCAAACTTGAGAGCTTGCTTGTCCAGAGTCCATTGTTGAAAGACTTTAGTATAACATTTGTGTAAAAAAGTGCTTGCTTTTACTCATATGCATGGATAAGTGCCACTAGCTGCCACTCTCCACCTTTCTGTGTTTCTGCAAACCCATTTTAAGTGTATAACTGCCACCTAAAGAGCTGCAGTGACAAATTTACTTTATGTCTCTTGTTAAATTTAATGTGAGAAAGATTTAGTGCCACTCTGATTTGAAAATTACATTTTGTTAAATTGCGAATATATTGCGGTTGCAATTAATTGCCCAACCCTATCCAGGAGTAGGAAACTGTGACTCGAGAGCTCACACATTTCCTTTGTACATCGCTAACAGTGGGCGCAAGACTGCATCAGGGAATATCTCACACCTTTAATTGGATATGCAAATACATTTATATACAGGACAAAGAAGAAGAAGTTAATTTGTGTTCACCTAAATAAGGTAATGTAGAAACATTATGCTCAGCACATTATCTTCTGGCATTAAAGCTAAACACAAGATGGGAGAACAGGAAAAGTGTGTGAAGGGGTCTGTGCTGCGGTTAGACATCACATAAAACCTACAGAATTATAGGCAATAAAAGGCCTGACATAAAGGTGGAAGATAGGGGGTGGATGGCTTTTCGTGGCCAAAGAGTGGCAAGGTGAAGAGGTGAGACATTTCAAAATTTATCCTGTTTTTTATTCTCAATACTTTATGGCTCTCTGTGACAAAACAGGGAGTCAAACACTTAAACTGTGGACAAATTATAATACAGGATGAGACAATCGAATTGAAAAAGAAATGTGAAGCGACCCTTCATGCGTCGCCAAGCTGTTTTGATTTGTTGCATTTACATAACTTTTATCGTTTGATCATTTTTTTTGGATGAAAGTGTTTGCTTTTAGCATAAACATATTTCTGCTGCGATGGTGTACTATTCAAACTTCATCAGAAAAGCTGATGATCATTGCAAATGATTCTTTATGATGTGTTTTTTTTTTTTTTTTGATATCTAAACAACCTGACATGGCTTGTATACAAGCAAACAGACTATGGTCAGCTTTAAACCGACCTGCAGATGGCAGAGTCACACTACAGATAAACTGAGATTAGTGTGCCAAGCCTTCCAGTAGGTTTTCCTGAGCTAAATCCACCTGCAGGGTTTATTAAAGCCAGAGTAGTTTCTCGTCAGGCATCAGATCTTACAGCTTGAGCATAAGATTTGATGGGCTACTAATGCCTTGTGTTTCAAACATTTAACTAAAGGGTTCACAAGCATTTGAGCCAACATTTAAAGTTGTTTTGAAAGTGCCATTCTGCTGACCTCAATTAAGATATGGGTTGGATTAGCCTCATCAGCATAGCATTGCCTTGATGCTGGAGTCTTATTTCAAATAGGTTCAGATATTTCCAGAGACTTACAACTGTTTAAAGTCACTTTTGATGTTTTGTGGAACATTCCTGTTTGGTTAAGATCAGATCGGCATCTGGAAGCACCCTAACTGACGTTTCTATCTGTAAAGAATTGAGAAAGCTTCCTGGATGGGAAGCGAAACATCTTCAAATTTGGAAAAAGAAGTCCAGTTTGTTTTTTTGAATGACTATCTGTAAAGGTTTCTCTAACAAAAACCTGTGGCTCCTACCTGTTTATGGCTGCAAGTTATACAACAAATGGATCGTACACTGTTGTTATATCAAAATCATAATTAACTGTATGGAGGGCAATAAAAAATCAGAAAGGAAACCTTTCCTTTAATACCAAATAGTGTTTCACATGTTCAAGGAGTTAACTTTGTGATATGGGGCTGCGCATTGAATAACATTCAGCTTACATAAAGAAATGTGGAAATATATAACATGAAAACAAAGTAAGTTGTATAGGAATAATAGTCAAACTTTTTGTAATGTAAGAGGAAGGTTGTAGACATTAAAATATAGCAAAAATATAAAGTTAAAGTAAAAAGTATTTATATGAATATGTGTATCATATGTTCATACGTATTTCAGTATAAAACAAAAAAATAATAGAAATGAGAAACAATTTTTTAAATGAAATTACATGGAAATATAGGGACTGGTTTCATTTTGATTTAAAAAAAAAGATAACTGTATGAAATTATTTTTCGTTACAAACATTTTGGACTATGTGGTACTTTATACAGGCTGGACACAGATGGGGGCAACAATCCGACAGAGGGACGCGACGGGCAGCAGTTGTCAATTTCTCTCTCAGGTCACCTCTTTCCAAGGAATATGATTAATAATTAAATTAAAGGGATTTTGAATTAATTTTTTTAAAGCAGTCCGTAACAAAAAAGGCAGCAAGAAAAAGAAAAAGAGAGAAGATTTTAATGGAAATTACTGAAATCATGATACATTTTAGAAAAGTCTGACTGCTAAGATGCTCCCTCAACCTTGAAAGTTTTTGTTGACTACAGTGTGCAGATAACCCTCCCCTTAATCTATGGTCATTCAATAATAACCCAGACAGATTATTTTTAACCAAACAGTTTTGGTTTCTGAATAGAAGGACAACCTGTCCTGCCTGATCAGTGCAAACAAATGATCATCAAGCCTGCTGTAGACAGGTGTGCATGTCAGATGGTACGCCATTGAGAAACCAGTGCCTCTGTCATTGTTCTACTGTCAATACTACTGAGATGGATAGATAATTTGGGCTGCAAAGTATTAGTCTTTTTGTTGGAGTATAGTTTAGGCTCCTAAAGTAGACTAACGAGTTGTAAGGGAATTTTACTTAACCTTTTTTTTTTATGACAGGACATTGCCGTTTGATATCCAATCACTGCTGATCTACTGGGATTTTCACGCACAACCATCTCTAGGGTTTACAGAGAATGTTCCGAAAAAGAAAAAACATCCAGTGAGCGGCAGTTCTGTGGGCGGAAATGCCTTGTTGATGCCAGAGGTCAGAGGAGAATGGCCAGACTGGTTTGAGCTGATAGAAGAGCAACAGTGACTCAAATAACCACCCGTTACAACCAAGGTGGGCAGAAGAGCATCTCTGAACGCACAGTACGTCAAACTTTGAGGCAGATGGGCTACAGCAGCAGAAGACCACACCGGGTGCCACTCCTTTCAGCTAAGAACAGGAAACTGAGGCTACAATTTGCACAAGCTCATCGAAATTGGACAATAGAAGATTGGAAAAACGTTGCCTGGTCTGATGAGTCTTGATTTCTGCTGCGACATTCGGATGGTAGGGTCAGAATTTGGCGTCTGCAACATGAAAGCATGGATCCATCCTGCCTTGTATCAACGGTTCAGGCTGGTGGTGGTGGTGTCATGGTGTGGGGAATATTTTCTTGGCACTCTTTGGGCCCCTTTGTACCAATTGAGCATCGCTGCAACGCCACAGCCTACCTGAGTATTGTTGCTGACCATGTCCATCCCTTTATGACCACAATGTACCCAACTTCTGATGGCTACTTTCAGCAGGATAATGCGCCATGTCATAAAGCTGGAATCATCTCAGACTGGTTTCTTGAACATGACAATGAGTTCACTGTACTCAAATGGCCTCCACAGTCACCAGATCTCAATCCAATAGAGCATCTTTGGGATGTGGTGGAACGGGAGATTCGCATCATGGATGTGCAGCCGACAAATCTGCGGCAACTGTGTGATGCCATCATGTCAATATGGACCAAACTCCCTGAGGAATGCTTCCAGCACCTTGTTGAATCTATGCCACGAAGAATTGAGGCAGTTCTGAAGGCAAAAGGGGGTCCAACCCGTTACTAGCATGGGGTACCTAATAAAGTGGCCGGTGAGTGTAGATCCTGTTGATGATCAGCTGATTGTGTTTTTATTAATAGATCCAACAGGCTTACAATTGTAATCCAGCAGGCTGGCGTATCTGTAACACTGCCAACACCTTCGACTCTCAATCTGCTTGGCCACAACAGCATCCAAATTCTCCTCCTTTTTACTACGTTTTTGTCTCTTTCATTATTGTCTTTGGAAGGCTGAACTTCTTCAGCTACCATGGAAGTACATCCTTTGCTGTGCCTCTTTGGCACAGGCAGATAAGGGAGGGCAGGGCTGATTTCTTTCTAAAGCCCATAACCATCTCCACTGTTTTAAAAGAGTTGTGCAGTGAGAAGTGCAGAGGGGAACGAACACAGCCTTGAGGCAAACTTGAGGTAGACAGACAGCCTGTCAATACTTTGGCAGATTTTAGTTTTATCTTGTGCGATAGATACATTTAGCAACTTCTACTTGAGATCAGTTGAAGCAAAAGCTTTGCTAATGTTTTTGTTTGGTGTGTTAAGAAATATATATTTTTTATTATTAAGACTTGTGTAACATTCAGGGGTGGATTTAGGGAACCTGGGGCCCTAGGCAAAGACAGGTTGGGGCCATCTTAATTGAGAAGACAACACATAAAACAGACCCATTATACAGATACAGATTTTTTTATACTATAGACCATTAAACATTATAACTTAGAAACTTGTAACTTAGAAATCAGCAGGGTCCGAATAAAGAAAATCAGCAACCAGTAAAGGTCTGGAGACATTTCTTTTTATAATCTGTTACTTTAAACATAATTTAACACTGAAATAAAATGAGGTGTATATGCATCTATGTTATACATTGACTTCAAAAAAATAAAAAATGTAATTTTTTTTTACATTTTAAAATCTAAAGTTTTTTTCGAAGTAGAAAATAACAATTGTTCAGTTTGGTATATAGACAATTCTCTTTTAATAAAACACCTGAACTGACCTTTTATTTTTTTTTCTGTCTTAATGTTGGCAGTGGGCTTTAGGCTGCCCTGCAAGGCTTTAAACCTGGGTTTGAATGGAGACTAAGACATTCTCAAGCACATATCAAGGTGCTCATTTTGAGCCTGGATCAATATTTATTTTTGATTCTGTTCATGGTGGAGAATCCTGCTTCACAGCAGCAGGTTGAGCCAAACATCCTCTACTGTAAATGTGCAGGGTCACCTTTGAGCACGCCATTTCACTTTTCTTGCTTTTCTTACTGCTCACGCTGTGCTTCTAAATACAACGTCAGACTCAGCTCTGCAGTGAGATGACGCTAATCGGACTCGTCTATCCGGAAGCCAAAGCAGTAGAAGAGGAATATGAAGCTCACTAGAGTGAAACACGCTGCCTTGGCAATTTTTGCAATTTTGTGCTGAAAGCCCTAAAAAGTATTTGGACAAAGACATGGCTGAGCAAACGTGGCTACTACGGTCTGTCAATTTTACAGAAAGAACTCCATTTCACTCATAACACCCCCACCATGCTTCTGTGTTTTCATATGAGATGAAGAAGAAGAATCCGTGTTTGCACACTGAGCGATTTGCCCACGACCACCTTACGACGGCCGACTAAATTTCAAACATGTTTGATTTTCTAACAACCTTATGATTCCTGATCAGGAGGTGGTCTTGAGAGGCTGATCGCCCCTGGTTACCTCGTGTACACTGCCCGGTCGAAAAATTCTCGCACAACTGGAGAATCGGCCTGAAAGGAACAAAAAAATCATAGATTTTATGCCAGGCTTTAGGTCTTTTTGGTCTTCTAGATTTTTCTCGACATTAGATCAGTAGTCTCACTCGAGGGACGAGGCAACTCCTTGGAACAGGGTTTCTGTCACATTATCCTAGTCTACTTCTGTCAGCTAAAGGCATATTGTTACACAGTGTACTGCTACATTTTAGTGTTTTTTTTTTTATTTTGCCTAATGGAGGGCTATTCCGGTTAAAATCCAATGCCATCTTCATTTACAAAAAAATAGTTCAGCATAGTTTACAAATCAAGTAAACATCACGCTTCCTCTGGCATCACTGTCTTCGTTTTGTCTCAGTAGGATAACGCCACACTAAACCTGTTGACCCCTGAATCTGTAACATGATGTGTTTGTAGCTACTATACGATGTGGCAACATTTTGTACCAAATTCACTATGGTCACTTCAGCTGTACGAAGTATTTGCTTTAAAAGACAACTTTTCTTTTTTGTCAATAATCTATACGGCTGTCTTATAATGCTGTCTACATTTAGCAGACATGTTTATCAGATTAATTTGATAATTTATTTCGCAATTATTGCAGTCATGTTTTTGTGTCTACATGTTAAACATGGCAACATGTCTGTTGGGCGCCCTCATCAGGTTACAACATGGTTACTGCATCTGATTTTTTTGTGTTGGCTTGCCTGTTATTGCAACCAAGAGGAACTGTCAGTAGCTCTTATTATAGTGTATAAAGAGTCTCTACATTAATAAAAAAGAGAAGAAAGCGGCTCCACCTCTACATGCTTCCATAGTCTCCATGTTTGTGTCGCAGTCACTGCAAGTGTAATAGTTGCCGTCAGTCTGTCAGTCTTAGCTAAGACCATGCCAAGGTCTAAGAACACGTCCAGGTCTAAGACCATGCCCAGGTCTAAGACCCTGCTCAGGTCTAAAACCACGGCGAGGTCTAAGACCATGCTCAGGTCTAAGACCACAGCAAGGTCTAAGACCACGGCCTGGTCTAAGACCACGCCCAGGCACCACCCTCTAAACATGCATCTGAGTTGAGTTGTTTAAACAGGCAACAAAATATCAAATGAAATACAGAAACAGTACTGACACACCTGTTGCCACCAAACTATGTGTTGTTTTATTTGATCTGTTCATAAAAATTGAGGTACAATAGTAAACTGAATAATTGAGCTCTTTTTACACACTGTGTCCCACAAGGCCAATCTGTAAAACTGCTTTTCCTCAAAAAGAAAGCTTATTGAATGAATTTGTCTGTGACCTTCATAGCTTAATTTGATTAGGATTAGCTCACAGCCCACTCTGTCATATGGCTATGTGTAAATCTGAATAAATCTATCATAGTAGCTTCGCTTCGTTGGATCCTGTTTGGCTCTGACTCCATCCTGGAGAGAAATATCAGCTGTGCTGCTGCCATCAACACCTTTCTTCATTGATGTTCAAGATCGGCCTGTTTTTTCACTGCAGTCCTGTTTCTCTGACTGTGACTAACTGGATGCGCTCTCTTCATCCTCTGACTTGGGAGTTAGCTCGGAGCTTGTCTGCCTGACTGTGTGTTTCCTGAACAGGGCTGTCTTTTTGTATCTCTGCTTCTGTCTCCTCTAACCCCAGTCAGCCTCAGCAGATGGCCGCTCACACTGAGCCTGGTTCGGCTGCAGGTTTCTTCCTGGTAAAAAGGAGTTTTTCCTCTTCACTGTCGCTACAACCATGCTTAGTGTGAGGGGCTGCCTTCGATTCAGTGAGTCGATGCAATCAACTGGTTTTCCTTAGATAGAAAACTTTGAATAATGTTGACTGTATGATCTGGTGAACTGTAAGGTGCCTTGAGGTGATGTGTGTTGTGAAACGGCGCTATAGAAATAAACTGAATTTAATCTAATTGAATCTATGTGACTCCCGGAAGAATAACAATGATAATAATGTTAACGGTTGTCTGTCCATGCCGTTGGAAGTTCCTCTGTGTCTAACTCTTCTTAATCCATTTTTCTCTTTTTTTCTGTTTCAGGATGGCGGTATGATGGGATAGATTTGAATATGGGTCAATGGGCAGGCATGCAAGTTCCTCTCCTCAGCCTGAGTCTGCAGCTCCTATTATTGATATTCAAGCCAACAGCCAGCCATACCCATGAAACTCCTCAGGATGCAGTCAACTTCAGCTTCACCCATTCTGTCTATCATGCAACAGTTTATGAAAACTCAGCAGCACGCACCTATGCCAACAGTAAAATTAAAATGGGCATTCATCTTTTCAAAAGGTCCTGGGAAATTCGATACAGAATTACCTCTGGGGATGAAGAAGGGCTTTTCAAAGCAGAAGATTACGTTCTGGGAGACTTCTGTTTCTTGCGAATACGGACCAAAGGGGGCAATGCAGCCATCTTAAACCGGGAGATTCAAGATAACTATGTATTGACGGTAAAAGCCTATGTTAAGGGAGAGGCTCTTCTTGAGACCTGGACTAAAGTCAGTATCCAAGTTCTGGATATGAATGATCTCCGCCCCCTGTTTTCCCCCACCACATACTCTGTGACCATAGCAGAGAGCACTCCTCTCAGGACTAGCATAGCGCAAGTTACTGCCACAGATGCAGATATCGGCTCCAATGGAGAGTTTTACTTTTTTTTCAAGGACAAAATGGATTTGTTTGCAGTACACCCAACCAGTGGAGTGGTTTATCTTAGTGGAAAGCTTAATGTTGATGAACAGGACCGGTATGACTTAGAAATTATGGCAGTTGACCGTGGCATGAAGTTGTACGGAAACAATGGGGTTAGCAGCACAGCCAAGCTTTTTGTCCACATAGAGCGGATTAATGAGCATGCTCCAGTTATGACTATAGTCACCCACAGCACTTCTAGGTGGGACAATAATAGTCTGTTTGCCATAACTATTGTTGAAGACCTTGATGAGGGCTTAAATGGGGAAATTGACTCAGTCAGCATTATTGATGGGGACCCTTCAGGACAGTTTTATATAGAAAAGCAGGAGGAAAAGGAATTTGCCATTAAATCTACCAAGAGAATGAAGTTGGAAGCTTTTCCTGATGGTTGTAACTTAACTCTGCAGGCTAAGGATAAGGGATTTCCTCCCCAATTGTCCCCTCCACAGGTTCTCCATATAACGTTTCCAAAACAGCAGACAACAGAGGTTAAATTTGAGCAAGACTTCTATGTTGTTAGTCTTAGTGAAATTTCCCCACCTGGCACGATTGTGGGTTTTTTTAAGATCAGGCCAGAACCTGATGATGCAGAGTATATCCTAACACCTTCTGCAGACTCAGGCTTTTTTAAAATCAATACCTTAACAGGTGTAATCTCCACCTCTCGCTGGTTGACTCATGTATCTAAGGATATCTTCAATCTTGAGGTATTGGAAGTGGACAGCAATCTCAGAGCTAAAGTGCAGATAACCACTCAAGATGCCAATGATAACACACCTAAATTTTCCCAGTCTTTTTATGAGGTTTCTGTAAATGAAAGTGTACCAGTTGGGACCAAGATATTAACAGTCTCCGCAGCTGATGAAGACAAAGGGGAAAATGGATATATCACCTACAGCATTCACTCTGTGGAGCAGCTGCCCTTCAAAATTAACCAATTTTCTGGTGTTATAAGCACTAATACAGATTTAGATTTTGAAGCGTGGCCAGAGGTGTTTGTGTTTGTTGTGAGAGCCTCTGACTGGGGATCGCCTTACAGACGAGAGAGTGAAGTCAGCGTAACAATCCACCTACAAAATGTAAATGATAATAAGCCATTGTTTGAGAAAGTAGCATGCAAGGGGGTGATTTCAGTGGACTTCCCAGTAGATGAAGTGATAACCACAATGTCTGCCATTGATATAGATGAGTTAGAGTTAGTCAAATATAAGATCATTTCAGGAAATGAGCTGGGGCTTTTTGACCTCAACCCTGATTCAGGAGTTCTTTCATTGCGTAAATCCCCTTCTACGTTAAATCCTAACTTAAGTATTTTAAGTTTAAAGATAACTGCCACGGATGGTGAAAACTTTTCCGATCCTATGTTTGTCAATATATCACTTGTACACGGAAAATCTCTTTATAAACATTTTACATGTAAAGAAACTAACGTGGCACAAAGATTAGCTGAAAAGTTACTTAAAAAGTCCAAAGCTAGTACCAAGCCTAAAATCGAGGAAGGCTTTATTGACCTGTTCTCTGTCAATCGGCAAACACCTCAGTTTGATAAAGCTTTCCCCACAGATATTGCTGTCCAGGAGGACTTAACGGTTGGCTCAAGTGTTTTTAAGGTTAATGCATATGATAGTGATACAGGTTTTAACGGTCAGATTCTGTACTCTATTTCAGATGGAAACATTGATAATTGCTTTAACATTGACCTGCACACTGGTCTGATCACTGTTTTGCTGCCTATGGACAGAGAAAAGAGAGATCACTATATCCTCAACGTCACGATTTATGACCTCGGCCTCCCACAGAAAGCGGCTTGGCATTTGCTTACTGTCCACATAGTGGATGCAAATGATAACGCACCTCAGTTTTTGCAAGAAGGTTATAGAATAGTCATACCTGAAAACACTGCTATTGGCACGATAATAATCCAGGTTGAGGCCACTGACAAAGACCTTGGAGCCAATGGGAAGATTGTTTACTCTCTCTTGACGAGCACGACACAGTTTGACATTAACTCCACCAACGGGATTGTTTATATCACTGGCCAACTAGACAGAGAGTTAGTTCCTACCTATGACTTGAAGATTAAAGCTCGAGACAGTGCAGAAAAAGGAAAACGCAAGTCTTCAGTCACCATTTTGAAAGTTATTTTGGAGGATGTGAATGACTGTCCACCACTATTTATCCCTGGTGTCTTTAAAGCCAGGGCGTTGGAGGATCTTCCTTTAGGAACAGTTGTGGCCTGGATCGAAACTCAGGACCCAGATCTCGGGTTGGGGGGACAAGTTCGGTACTCTCTGGTTAACGACCACAATGGGTGGTTTGAGTTAGACCGGAACAGCGGAGCCATACGACTGACTAAAGAACTGGACTATGAAACTCAGCAGTTCTACAATCTCACAGTAAAAGCCAAAGACAAAGGAAAACCTGTGTCTCTTCTGTCTGTCACCTTTGTGGAGTTGGAAGTCATCGATGTTAATGAAAACCTCTATGCTCCATACTTTTTACACTTCGCCTTAACTGGAACAGTTGAAGAGAATGCTCCTACTGGAACTACTCTACTTCAAGTTGGTGCTGAAGATGACGATGCCGGTAGAGATGGAGAGATCCACTACTCCATTCGTGATGGGAGCGGGCTTGGACGATTTGCCATAGATGAGGAGACAGGTTAGTTCTCTTTCACAAAAGAAACATTTATCCATCCATACATCCTCCATACATCCATCCATCCATCTTACATCCAACCATCCTGCATCCATCCATTCATCCTTCATCCATCCATCCATTCCTGCATCCATACACCCATCCTCCATACACCCACCCATACATCCATCCACCATACACCCATCCATCCTTCACCCATCCATCCATCCATCCATCCATCCATCCATCCATTCATCCATCCTCGATTCCATCCTCCATCCATTCATCCATCCATACACCCATCCTCCATACACCCATCCACCATACACCCATCCATCCATACACCCATCCATCCTCCATCCATCCTCCATCCATTCATCCATCCATCCATCCATCCATCCATCCATCCATCCATCCATCCATCCATTCATCCATCCTCGATTCCATCCTCCATCCATTCATCCATCCATACACCCATCCTCCATACACCCATCCACCATACACCCATCCATCATACACCCATCCATCATCCATCCATCCATCCATCCATCCATCCATCCATCCATCCATCCATCCATTCATCCATCCTCG
>NW_015150861.1:64503-68077 GCF_000732505.1 Cyprinodon variegatus
CATCCATCCATCCATCCATCCATCCAGCAGAGCCATGTTTTTCTTAGGTAAAGGATCGGCTAATCAGCTTTGGATTGTTTCTGTCCAATGAGAAGCATATCTGCTGCCATGTTGTCTGACTGGTTAACGGTCAGCATTGACTGAAACCTTTTGCCTGCTCCAGCTTCTAGGACCTGCCTGTGGGCAATGGATGCTTAACTGGCAAACCTTTTTTGCTGCCAGCTTAACAACTCTGGGGCTATTTAGAATAACAGAAAGTGTAGCTTACTTACTCTTTAAGACATATTTTCCTGCTTGGTCTGAGAGAGCATTAGGTTACAAAATGAAATAATGTTATGAAAATAGCATAGAAAAATTATTTTGTGTTTCATGTAGGATACTTAGTACAAACCTTTTTTTGTTATCGAAAAGATTATATTAGCTCACTTGTTTTGTGACCTTTGTTTTTAAGTTAATAAACATGATTTGATTAGTAATATCCCTGAGGGAGAAGGGGGATATTATAAATAAACAATTTTAATGCACGCATTGTTTTGTCTTCTTTTCTTTCAGGTGTGATCTACACCACTGACACATTGGATCGGGAGACCAAGGACTCTTATTGGCTGACAGTTTATGCCAGTGACCGGGGTGTTGTTCCCCAGTTCAGCACTATTGAGGTGTTCATTGAGGTGGAAGATGTTAATGACAATGCCCCACTGACCTCAGAGTCATTGTTTCGATGCTCAGTACCGGAAAATTCTCCCCGAGATGTTTTTGTAATTCAGATTCATGCTCAGGATCCTGATGTATCACCTCCTTCCTCTGCTGACCAGCTAAGCTTTCGCATTGTTAGTGGAAACCCACAAAACTTTTTTACCATCAACTTTCACACGGGTGAGTCATTTTCTTTCTATTTCTGATCAGTCATGAAACATAAATGCCTTATCTGTAATATTGAACAGTGGATTGAATAGAGCTCTAAACTTTGGCAAATCAAATTGCCATCATCATTGCAGCAAAAGAAAACTCACTTACTGTATATCATAACATATAAACAGTAGGGCTGTTGGTAGTAGACATTGCCTTACAGCAACTCCAGCCTGAGGTATTTTTTTTTCTGCATGGATAAAACGTTCTTAGTTCATATGTGGGTTCTCTAAAAAGATTCATTGCATGTTAATTGGTACCTAAATTACCATTGAATCTGATTGTGATTGCTTTTCGTGCACATCTCTTTGTTGCTCTGTGATAAGCCAACCCCCCCACCACCATGACAAACTGCATAGAAAACTGAGTTAGACGAGGGATCATTTTATTATTGTTTCATTTTTATGTAGGCATAGCTTAAAAAACAGTTACCGCTAAGAGTATTTCAGAAGTTTTTCTCATAATTCGATGTATTTCAGGTTTGATGCAAACATTGTATTTCAAGGTAAAGGCTTAAAGAACTTTTCTGATTTATTCTTGTCTGTGCTCTTTTTTTGCTGTATTTATTATGGTGATAATCAATAATTAGGCCTGTCTAATCATCTAATTTTTTATTCCAAAATGGTCCGTCTTGAGGCAGAAACTTCATTTCTGAAAGGAAATTGTGAAAAAAATCAGCTAATCGTAAGCAAGCTGTTGTTGCTGTATTGTTATTTAAAGACTCTATTATGTGGGACAGTGCAGGGGAGCTCTGCCTCAGTGCTACAACCCCAGCTCCATTTATGAGGATCAGCACAACCAAATATAGCCCCATACTGCTTATCATCAAGGGATTTTAGGGAAGGATCCTGCCGCACGACCAGCACTGCTTCCCGATGCTTTGAAATCCTTCTGCAAAGGTTTACTACAAACTGCTGGCCAACAGTGATGGAAAGACGCAGGCCACTTATTGTAACTTGCCACTTGGGATGGGCTCAAACTTTTAACACATAATAAACATCAAATACAGAAGGAAATATGTAACCTATGAAAAGCTGACATCTCATGGCAGTGTGCCATACTTTGAGAGCTGCATAAAACCCCAAAATGAGATTGAGATGGCTTCAATAATGGGAGTCTTGCTAAAAGACAGGTCAGTAGTAGGATTGACAAAGTCAGTAAAGGTTTATACTCATTGGAGGCTCAGGTGAATGTTAACTTGTCTTTATTGCTATAAAGACAAGTTATAGCAATAACATGGCAAGATACCTTTATTGCTATAAAGGTATCTTGCCATGGAATCTGGTGTTAATCAAAAAGTCATGTAAAAGACCCACTAAACTGATCCTATGCTAAGAAACGTCAGAGCTTTAGAGCTTGGTAATCATTTTACATTAATACTTGTTGCTGTTTTTGTTACATGGACAGTCACATTCTGTCTTTTAATAATCTTCAGTCAGCTGTAGAAACTGATCTTGGCCTCATTGGGGCCAAGACAATCTCTGAAATCCACTGGTGAACTTTTTAGCAGTAAGCTAGCTAATACTTATATTGTATCACACTTCGCTCAACATGAAGTAGTTATTTTTGTTAAGTTCTGTTCACAAATGCTTTAGCTAAATATGTTTTGTTTATAAAACACCACCAATACATTTAGACCTCGATTCACAACAATAGTTATATTATATTATCGGTCCTAATTCTTATTTCTTTGTTTCTCTCATGTCACTTTCATTAACTCACTTATGTTTCATTTCAATAAATGCGTCAACAAGTCCTGTCCTATGGTCCTATGAAGTTACATATCCCAATGAAACAATAATAGTGATATGGAAAAGCGTGAAGAGATGAAAACACAAAGAGGGCAAAAAGTTAATTATTTTATAACTTCTATTTTCTTTCTCAGGACTGATCACTACAACCTCACGAAAGCTGGATCGTGAACAACAACAGGAACATGCACTGGAGGTTAGGAGCTCTTTATCACTTTCATCATTCACCTTATTTACTGTCCTTTAGTCCATGAAATGATCACCAACATATGTTTGATCATTTTCAAATTCCCTTCTGCTATATGTTAATGAATTACTGTTTGAATCGCAGCAGACTGTCGACAATTGGATATATTAAAAACATTGCATATCTTATTCTATATCCAGGCTGATTCAGTGCAATTAATTGCGTTTCTTTTATAAAGTATGATTTGATGTAATATAACCAACTCCTGTATAACTCCTGTATGAGGATGGGATGGAGGAAAGGAGTCATGTTTTGCATCTGCAGAAGAAAAACCATTAAATAGAGAATTTTCAGTGATTGTGGGGACAGTTTAATTTTTTCCATATCTTAATTTTTTTGGTCTGTTAAAGCATAGAGCTGAAGGTTCAGTTTCTGTCTCATCTGTCCATAGGACATTGACTGATTGATTGACTTTATTGATCTCACAGTAGAGAAATGTACTCGTTACATCAGCTCAAATAGAAGAAGAAGGTGCATGGGATATATACAGTATATACAGTGTGTCCACATTTTACAGCTTTTTTTTTCTATAGCAGGATTACAATACAGGGTTATAGCGCAGGGTATTTACATGGGTATTTATATAGACGGATTTTTACAGTGTTGTGCCTGAACGCGTTCATTGAACGAAAGTTCATGAACTGGTTCATATTTTGGGCGAACGTGA
>NW_015150861.1:68962-74280 GCF_000732505.1 Cyprinodon variegatus
ATTTTGAATTATGAACTATGAACTGAACTAGTTCATTTTAAAATGTGTGAACTGAACTTTGAACTAGTTCACGTAGAAAGAGAACTTTCCCAACACTGGATATTTATATATACATATATATAGCTATTGCACTGGGTGTCAAATATAAAGAAACAGGTTATTGCAAAGGGTATTAAATAGTAATTGCACATTATACATTGCACAAGTTATTGCTTTTGTAGTGTCTTATTGTAAAGTCTGGTTGCAGCAGGGATGAATGACCTGCAGTAGCATCCTTTTTAAAAACAGGGTGTAAAAGTCTTTGACAAAAGGAGCTGCTCAGCCCCTCTCCAGTCTGGGTGCAGAGGGTGGAAGGTGTTGTCCATGATAGATGTAAGCTTGGACGGCACCCTTCTCTCAGCCACTTCCTCCACTGAGTCCAGAGTGCAGTCTAGGACAGAAACGCCCTTTCTGTCCCGCTCTGCCTGGGGCCCAGCAGACGACAGCGTAGAGGAGGGCTGATGCCACCACAGAGTCATAGAAGGTTTTAAGCAGGGGCCTGCTGACTCCAAAGGACCTCAGCATCCTCAGGAGGTGGAGGCTGCTCTGACCCTTTTTATACAGGACGTCAGTGTTATGAGTCCAGTCCAGTTTATTACTGATGTGAACAACCAGGTATTTAAAACTCTCCACAGTTTCTATGTCTGCCCCTGGATTTTCATGGAGGGAGTGAGGTGGGGGTCTTCTTCTGAAGTCGATCACCATCTCCTTGGTCTTACTAGTGTTAAAACACAAGTGGTTCTTCTCATACCAGTCCACAAAGTTCATGGTGACCAATCGATACTCCTGTATGTGGGGGGTGTAGAGGGTGAAGAGGAACAGAGACAGAACTGTGCCCTTGGGGGCCCCGGTACTGCAGCAGTTCTGTCTGCGTGGATGAATTTAAAGCCATCCAGGGAAACCACTTTGTCCGTGACAAATCCATCTAACCACATCTCCATGAAGCATATGATACTCGCGTCTCTGTGTCTTTCCTGTAAGGGGGTTAAAGCTGCGATCTCCTCGGTCTTGTTGCAAGGATCTTACGTTTCCCATGACAACCGACGGTAAATATCTTTTCCTGCGCCTCATCCTGCCACCCCTGCACCTTATTTCTGCAGGGATGTCTGGCCTTGCAGCGTGTTGTTGAGCAGGGCTGCTGTGCATAGGGGCACGTAGTGCAAGTAGTTGCTCCCGTGTGTAAACAGTAGGTTTGGAGTCGCGGACAAAGGGGTCTCCCATTGAAGCATCCAAAAATGCCAAAAGTAGGAGAAAGCTCAACACTATATGCACTTTAATATGTCAGCAGTGTTCCCTCTTACGGTAATGTCCAGGGAGGTTGCTACTGTCCCATGGATGTTAAATTGTGCAGCTGTAGTCACAGGAACATCAAACCGCTTGAAGATGGTCTTATAGCCTTTACCTTTAACATGTCTGTCTATAATTTCTATTCTAATCTCCTGATACCAGTCTTTCCTTCCCTTCCTCTTGTCCATGTTGAGTGTGGTACGCACCATCACTGTCTCCAAACAGCACAGTGACTACCTGTAGCCCTAGATATAGGCCTAATGACTGTTTAATAGATTGTAGACAACGGTGTCAATAAATAAGTCCAGTTTAATTATTTCTAGTCTTTCTAGGGGTGCTATAATTTTTGTCTAGGTCTCTTTTATTATTTTTTGTTTTGTTATGTTTTATAATTCGGTTGAATCATGGCTGAAAAGCAAATAAAATTCTGACTTTTATTTGTTGATTTTCCTAGATTTTTATTTTTTTTTTACTTATTTCATTTTTTTACAGATTCAAGTTATTCCTGTAACAATTGTGTTAATTTGAATAAATTGAGGGGTAACAACAGTTTGACCACTCCAACAGTAGTGTGGTGACAAATAAGAAAAGCATTAGGAATGGCAACAGGGTCTGATGTACGGATCGTGTTAATAATCACATCCGAGGAAGGTCCAAGGTAGTATTGCCCTTTGGATGTAATATCTCTATGGTTTAATTCACTATTTTTTTTTCTTATAGTTGATTCAGGTAGAGAGTGAGTGTTCATCTTGTTTAAAACCTGTGTGGGAATTTGCAGTAGTGAGAGCAGGTTGCCAAGAAGCAAAGAGTGATTAACAGCTGTATCTCGATAACAAAATCAAAAATAAAACATGTTAAACATGCAGATAAGCTGCCCACCAACATATTTTTCAAAAGTTAATATGGTTAATAAAATATGGCTGTTACATTTTATTACAGTTAGATCTTTCCTAATATCTCTAAAAGATATGTGGACTATGTTGGATCTTTAATAAACTGTGCCTGAAGCCTTGACATTGTTTGCCCATATTAATTAATCTATATATAACTTTTAATTTTAAACATAAATCAAATCTTATATATGCTGGTTATCCATATACACTGCGGTAGTGCTTACTGACCTCCTGATAAACAGAAATCTAAGAGCAATGCTGACAAACCAGTTATTGTCATGGATCAGGAAACATTAGTGAGAACACATTCCCTCCTAATCCTCCGATTTTCAACTTCCTCAAGCAGCACAGCATCAATGTCGTAGCAGTGTTAAGAGGTTTTAGTGAAATTAGTGCCTAGCAGCTTGTTAATGTTTGTGCTGATCTCACTGCTGGTCATCAAGAATAGGAATGTAAGGGCGAAAACCTTAATCTGGCTTCAATTCTCACAATCTGTTGTAGCTTTTCTAAAACGTGTGTTTGCATGGGTCAGTTGGCATGAGGGAGCACATATCTCCATGGCAGTTTTACAACTGTTGCATGGAAAGTGATGTACACAACTTTCAGGATAGATTTTGTGCATATACTAGTCTGATGATTAATCCCAAAATACTAAAGGTGAAGCTTGATTTTATCTGCAAAGGGGTTTAGGAAACTTATGCAAGAACCGTTTGTGTTCATAATCATCCGTATGAGTGACTCAGGATTCATCATGTTTCTCCTACTTCTATTCTTCTCTCAGAAACAAACTAATTTTATGAGTGCTCCAGACTGACATAGGAGTCTTGCACAATCAGTTAGCTGTTATACAAACCTAATTTTTCACTTAGCAACTACATTACTTTTACTTGAAAGCAATTGTCCAATTTATTCGGCTTCATCATCATTTATTATGCAACTCTGCAATTATAAATAACATTTTAATGTGCTTATGAAAGAACTATCAGTCACTACACATGCAGCTGGCATCTCAGTATCCAGGGGAGATAAATTGATGTTATTTAGTCAAAGGGAAGAACAGTCAGTGGCTCTATGTGGGATTAAACAACTATTAGAAAAATATCTGAAACAGCAAATGAGTAGCAAGTTCAGTGGGTTGACAAGCCATCAAACAGCACGCTTACCCCACTAAATGAAAATCACACCAACTGTCTAGTCTATATAGCTGCTGTCTCTTCTGTGCACTGTAGACACTTCACTTGGCATGTTGTATGATGAAGTGAAACTAGAGTAAAGATCTGCTTCCTACTTCAGTTTACTCGCTGGTCCTTATAGTTTGAAAAAAAAAAAAGAGGGATCATGATTTCACAGACAATGTTATCCATTCATTTTAATACCAAAAAAGTAAAAAAAAAAAAAAAAAAACAATCCACTGGACATTCTCTCTAAGTTTGAAGATGTTTCGCTTCCTATCCAGGAAACATTTTAAATTCAAAATGTCAGGAATAGCGTTGAGTTCCAGGCTTTATACATTAGCCCAACAAAGCCTTGTTTGTGTTAAGAAAACATGCAAATTGAAACAGATGAACGGGTCCACCCCTTTGGAAAGGGGGTCGTTTGGCTTCTTTTGTTTGCCTGCAATGCCCCATACCTGTCTATGTCTCTGAGGGGGGTCATTAAAGGGAATCGTTGGCCTGGCTGAATAGGCAAGGTCATCGGTACCCCTTGGTGTTGCGATATAGCGGTCCACTTTTCATAATAGACAACTAATTTTCTAGGATGGGAGACATGACATTACACATTCTCTCTCTTTTCCTCAATTATTTGTCACCAGTAATGTCATTCTGCCCAGGGGCATTTTGATCAGCAACATTTTATTAGTAACAGAGCTGGTTTTACTCTCTGGTTCTGCACCATCATGAAACTAATCCTTATCTCAGAGTATAACCCACTTTGACTAACCAGCTTGTCAGTGACGATCACTGAATGAGGAGGAACCAGATGCAGCATATCTTTGCTGGAGTTTAATTCGAAGAAAACAAAAGTTCTGAGAAAAATTCTGCATCGTCAAAGTCTGTATTTTTATCTCCCAAAGTATCCTTCTAGTATTACTGTTCAAGTCAAAAACAAATACAAACAAAAGTGGACAACAAAAATCCTCTCACAATCCTGGTTCCAATGCAAGTGATCACATATTGCATTGCATTTATATTGAGATTTAAGTTTAACAGTAGATGTCCTCAAATAAAATTGTCTTTGGAAACTGCAGTTAACATGTTCTTCAGACACTTGTACCATCTTCTGAGATGTTCAAATTCTTGACATACCTAATGAAGGAATTCCAAATGAACTCAAAAAGATCCCGCTTGCCCTTTAATATATACGTCAAAGTATGTTATTTTATCACAGAGGGAATCGTCATGTTTGGAAATAAAAAGAGAGATGTATCAATAAAAAAACTGCCCCAGCAGTGAAACTCAGTGGTAGCCTCAGTTTGTCTGGACCTAAACCTAAACAAAACTGAAAGAAATAAACAACAAAACGGAATCATTTTATCAGCCATTTTATCTTCCAACATGATGACTTAAAAAAAAATAAAAAATACTGACAGAGAGGAACACCCTCCAAAGTGACCTTATTGACTGAAGTAAATAAAAACCAGACTAAAATTCCCGGGGGTAAACTGAAGACAGAGGTCATTGCCAGAAGTGTAACAGACTCTTATTCAGGATAAACAGAAGGGACAGAATACTAAGAGCACAACGGCCGATCATTATGACTCTAACAGTCTTACTGGTGTTCACTAAGGAATCTTTATGACCTAGGAGCAATTAATTCACACTCATAGTTTTGAAACAAAAACGATACATGTGACAACCATTTGCTAAAATTCAGAGCTTATTAAAGCAGAAGTTCGGTCATATTCAGAATTCAAACTTCTTAAAGAACTTTAAATATGAAATTATTAAATACTGTTCAATAAATGTGTTTTAATTAAGAGTAATTTTCATTTGAATGTGCTTTACTGGAGGCATCCATGTTTGTCAAAGAACACTACTGCCACCTACTGGTTTGTGACGTCCCGTTGCGGTATTGGCTGTCGATCAAGTCCCAGTGCTG
>NW_015150861.1:75551-103577 GCF_000732505.1 Cyprinodon variegatus
AAAGTACTCCAGAGTGTTGTTCAGCATGGGGGTGAGTAGAAAATGAAGGCTAATCATGTTTTGGGTGTACTATTCCTTTAAGGCAAAATGTTTTAAATCACTGCAAACGTATTAGTTTTAGGTATAGATAATGATCCATTGGTTATTCCTTGCTGACCGGACTTTCCCTTAAAAAGAAATGTTTGCATGCCAGCCTGACCCCTTTTCCACCAGTACCAACTGGTTCCTTACAGGTCGATTATCTTTTTCGGCTTTTCCAATGGTAATTGTTTTGTGGAACAGTTGGTATTTTTAGTGCAGGCTTGCTTGTTTGTCCCAGTGCTCTGTGTCACATTGAAAACACTACAGTAGAGGAGAGTTGGTCAACGATTGTTGAAGAGTTGGTGATACTAGTCACAGTGTATTTCGATGACAGATGTCTACAACCAAGAAAGCATTTTGTGCTGGTCTTATTGTGTATGAGCTCTATTATAGACATTTTTAGCATCAACAAGTAGAACTGCCTTGAATTTAAAATCCCAAGCCCATTGAGATACTTAATATAATGAAAAATGAATCAAACCGAAGTGAACTGACCCCTACCTGACCTGAATATATTAGGAAATAATGGAAAGGAGGCGTCCGTCCCAATGTCCTGCTTTGCGAATGCAGCTGGCTGCTGTATTTTGACCTCTAAGTTTGAACTAGGGATGAAGCAATTCATCCAATTAATCATGATTAATCAATTATTGAAATAATTATCAACTAATTTAGTAATCGATTAATCTTAACTGGAGTATGGAGACTGTAAAACATACCTTTAGCTGGCAGAGCAACCCCCTTAGAGCAGGAATTATACCTAAATTGAAAAAAAAAAAAAGGAAAAGGAAAAAAAAAAACTACATATATATATATATATAAACATTTTGCATTCAAGATTAAAAATAAAAAATTCATCTGTCAATATGCCATATCCAGAAGTTTTTCTTTCTCCTGGTTTCATTTTGTTAAAACATATTCTTTAATGAACCTTTGGCTATCCAATTATTATTCGATTAATTTATAAAAAAATTAATAGATTAATCGATTAGCAAATTAATTCTTAGTTGCAGCCCTAATTGGAACCCATCGCTAACCAGGACTATGTTTCTACCCTAATAGAAATTGATTTTCTAATATTTTTCCACCCACAGGTGCTGGTTTCAGATGGCGGTCCGAGTCCCAAGAGCACCACGCTGTGGGTAATGGTTTCAGTGCTAGATGAAAATGACAACCGACCAACCTTTCATGAGAAGGTCTACCAGGTCCGACTTCCAGAGAGAGAACGGAGAAAGAAGGCCGAGCCCATCTATCGGGTTTTTGCTTTCGATGAGGATGAAGGGCCCAACAGTGATCTCTCATACAGCATTGTGGATGGCAACGAGGAGGGAAAATTCTTCATAGACTCCAAAACAGCTGTGGTGTCATCGCGCAAGGCCTTTACTGCGGGGAGCTACGACATCCTGACTGTATGAGTCTTCTTTTACCTGTTGCAAAGATGCTACCATTGTGTTTCTCTGGCATTGCTTGAATATCATTTCATTTGAAAAGGAGAGGTGTTTTGAAAGCCTTTGGTCACCAAGTCTGATTTACAAGGAAAAAATACAGAAAAACACTTGGAATCCAGAGGTGGCAACTGGGCTTTTAAGAGTTAATCATAAAATAATTAGAAATTGTGATTAAGGTGGTACAAAGAAAGGTAATTGTAAATGTCAACGCAGCGGTTTATTCACTTGAAGTTATTATCTCAAGTCAAGAGAAAACTGATTTTACATTTTTTATTAACTTTTAGGTTCAACAGAGACATTTTTTTTTTGACATTTTGTGTCTTTAGATCAAAGCATCAGACAATGGCCGTCCCCAAAAGTCATCAACAGCTCGACTTCATATCGAGTGGATCCAGCGACCACCTCCTTCATCTCTTCCATTGCTCTTTGATGAGCCGTTCTATAACTTCACCGTCACAGAGAACGACAAGGTGGCTGAGATTGTGGGTGTGGTGTCTCTACAGCAGAACCCATCTCCAGTTTGGTTTGATATCACAGGTAAGGTCCCCCTGTTGGTGTACAGCTCTAAACAAATGTGCTGCTCTGGTTCAGGAAGCTGGTGGATAACAAACACAACAACCTGCATTATCTTTAATCTTTTAGTTTAAACTTAGAACTGTAAACACTTTTTGTGTATATATACAATGTTTTGCCAGTTCATAATTAACAATAATGAGCTCAGAGTTTGGTTCACACAGATGAAAATAAATTAGTTCCTGTTCATAGTTTAATTTTTTTTAAAAAGATCTAAGTTCACAAACCTATAAATGAAGTAGTTCATATACATTTGGTAAATGAAGCCACAATTCTCCACAATAGAACCTCATATTTCACCCTTTAAATGTGTGATCATAATATATAGAAAGAAATGGAAAGTACTGGATGCAGTCAGGATATACTAGATGTGCAGTGAAGCTTTTTTTTTTGCCGAATTACACAGAACTTCAGAAACATACAGAAAATTTCAGGTTCTGCTGAAAAGATCTGGATCCAAAATGATTTCTTGTTTACTAAATATGTATTCCTGGTAGCTGAAAAAAAAAAATGTTTTCCTTGTCAAACTGACCATTTTAAACAAAATGAAATCCTTCACATGTAGAATAAACATTCTGGATGTCAGGAAATGAACTATAGCTGTTCAAATACCTTAATGATCAGCATTTGTATTATTTTGACTATGTTCAGTTAAGCTGATAAATGTCAAAACAGCCACTTCAAATTGTTAAACATTTCTAGGTACCGGTATAAAAAACTTGATTCTTACTAGTATAATTTGTATTTTTTACTTTCTGAAATTCAGTTTCTGCTGCAAAAATGTTATTCAGAAAATATATTATTACAGTTCAGACCAGGAGTGAGATTTTGATCAGAAAGAATCTAATTTTAGTGGAACAACAAAGAGCTGTGCTTTTAATAAATGTAAAATCAGCCTGCCATAGCCCACTTCAAATAAACCTACGCATTAACTTGAGCAACAATCTTCTCCTACGCCATCTTTCTCTCCTTTGTAGCTGTAGCGCTGTTCCTGTCTTTTAAACGCATTCTCCATTTTTTTTCATTTCTTCATTAAAGTCTCTAGTTCCAGTGGGGTGAAATAGGCGCTTCCTGTTGCCTATTGTCATGGCGACTCTTCAAATCGGGTTTCCGCTGATAATGGCATTTCAAACTTGTTATGCACGTGCTAAACTCTAAGTGGATCTAATAAGAGTTGATTCAACTTATTCATAGCAGCCATTGTGAAACCAAAAACTCAGAGTTCCCGACTTTAGATCAATTTAGAGTTACGGATTTGAATCTGAGTTTATTAAACCTGCTTCGTGAGCGGACCCCTGACGTTATCCAATGAAAAGTGTCATTATCAAATGAATGCGAACGTGTGCTGTGTTTCTTATTCATTATTCTCACAGTGAACGTCACTCTTGTTCACGTTCATTACTTAAAAACTGGTCTGTTCAGTTCAGCTTTCACCAAAAATATTAACTTATTCAGTGAACTAACCATAGATCCTGTATTCTGTATATATATCTAATTTAACTGCAGCTTTAACACTAAGTCAAATTCCTTGTAAGTGCAAACCTACTTGGCAATAAACTTGATTCTGAGTCACAACACTATTTACGTACATAAAAGAGAACACTGCTAATTTAGACCTCACCTCAAGTCCCCAGTTGGATGCTTGATATTTCACAGCACTGGATGTTCATGCAGGAATGTGATCCAAGCATAGGACTGAAATGGTTTTGGGATGTGGAGCAGGCTGGCGTGAGGTGTTTTAAATGAGTCCAAAATTCCCCCTGACGCACACACACACTCACAGACAGATTTGTAATCCAACTCCAAATTGATAGAATTTTCAGACATGTATCTTTGTTCTGGAAATAGCATGAAGTCAAACACACCAAGAAGCTAAAATAAAGAACATTTACCTAAAAAAAAATGTCTATAACCATTAGTTAAAGTTGTTTCTGTCATTACTTCTTTTCCTCAAAAATGCCTGTTCTTCCTGTTTTACCCTCTTTCCTTTTCTGTCTTTGATGCTTCGTGCCTGGAAGGTTCCAGGCCTCTCCGGGAGATGTTCTATCTCTTGCAGAGCACTTGTTTCAAGAACTGTTCCTCAGAAGGTATTCTGTCTGCCTCTTTCATTCCTGAGCACTGCTACCAAAAGGATTCCCTTCATTTCTCCTATAAAAATGGAATGATATTTTTGTTTACCCATACCCACAGTCCACCCTCCCCTCTCATTCTTGTTTTGGTGTGTAAGTGGAATGTACAACAAAGATGCTACAGTTGCATGTTTTTATTTGCTTTATACCTGTATCATGTTTTTATGGCTTTAAGCGTGTGCTGCTTTATTGCAATCCTTAGTTGTGACATTTTATTCTTCGTAGAATGCAAGTGTACTTCTTGATGTATTTATTTTGGCTTCATACGTCACTTGAATTACATATTACCTATTGAACTAATAACCAAACTAATGGGTGTATTAGACTGCTAGACAGTCAAAACACTTCTTAACACGTCCTAACCCCTACGTCCCTCAATCACTACACAGGGCGGGGACTATATAGTGAACTCAGTTTACTGACCGTTAGGACAGATGATCACTGGCCACATAACTCCGCCTTCCCGCACGGTGCATGCGCCATCTCTGTATTTGTTGCCGCTGTCACAACAAATCCCATGATGCTTTGCAAGGAGAACTCTCGCAAGGCATTTTTCACTAGATGTTTGGACACTCATCTAAGATGCCGTAAACACTATATAGTGCCCTATATAGTGATTAGGGCAGATGTTCAGACACAGCCTTGGTTTGGCTAAATTAAGGGCACTGATTGTGGAACTGGTGCACAAATATCAAGTTTAGGTCATGTCAACCAAATCAAAAAAGGGCAAAAAATAGAGATACAGACAGAGATGTGGAGTCATTTTGTCATGATTCTAATTAAGATCTGACCCAAAAGCAGTAAACCAATACAGAAAGACCAGGGAAAAAGTTTAACAGGTTTATTTAGGAGATTGTGAAGAATCCAGTGTTGCTCTGAACACTGCTCAACCGGAACTGAAAGGTGAGGGGAAGACACTGCAGTTAATTCAGCTCAGTGGGAAATTTCATTCTCGAACTTGAAGAGGAGAAGTAAATTGCTGACTCACCTTTCCAGAGAAGTTGTTGACTCTTTGACTCCAGTCTGTGTGCGGTAGTTCCAGTGTTTGTCTGATTAGGTGGAGGAGGGACAGGGTTTACCCAGAATGCGGTTGTCTGTAGATGAACGGAGAAGCTGACTGCTACTCAGATTTCCTGCGGTACTTGAACGGGTCGTAGTGGAGATGAATCCCTTGCTCAGTGTGAAGCTCAAACGATCCTTTGAGGAAAAGTTGATTCAAACCTCCAGTTTAAATCCTCAACTCAGCTTGAAGCTCAGATGATCCTTCCAGGAAGGGAAGGTCAGAAAAATCCAGTTTGCCGGATGACTTCCTGCTGAGAGGCAAAGACAAAAAAACAAGATTAAAACTCTGGTTGACAAGAACTCACTTTGACTCAGCAAAACTCAGCTTGGCTAGAGTACCTAAAACTGGCAAACACTCTGGCGTCGAGGTAGTGGCAGTCAGCAGCTTAAGAACACTCCATTAATGAGGTAACTCACAGCAGAAGTGTAGGGAGGCGGACCAGAAACAGGCGCCTCCTGGTGGAGGAGGGGAGACAAACACAGAAAAAACACATACACAGACAGGAATCCTGACACATTTAAAGAATCAAGTCAAAATTGTCTGCTTTAAGAAAAAGCAACAGAGTAACTTTGACTGGTTTGGTCTCTAATGTTTGATTACACCACATGGGGGTTGTTGCCAACGCAGTACTGGGTGTTATGGAGATTAGAAGTCGACCGTTATTTTTGATGAAATTGTTGACTATACAGATTATTTTGACGCCAGTCTAATCAATTCCTGATATGTACAGCTGATGTTTTTGGCACTGTCCCCCTCTATTAGGCCTAGTTTACACCTAGATAAAGCAATATACGTTTTAGAAAAAATATGCTTGTCTACGTTGATTGGGGGTTGGTTTGTATCTTGTCTCTATATCAGAGCAGCTCTGTTGGGGGTCCAAGCGATGTAACAAAGCTGCAAAGCAATAACTGAGCAGATACAAAGGGTTCAACACATCTACAGGAAATGTGCTTCTTTTTGGACTTAAAGATGCTGTACCTAAATTCTGCACTATTTTCACCATTAGTGACAAGAACAGTTTATTTTGAACTGTAAGCCCCGCCCCTAAACTTCTCCCATTGGGAAAATCCTCCCACTCTGCTTGCAGATGATAAATACACACATCTTGTAATCAAAGTAATAAAAAGATACATATCTTGATGGACTACAGCTAGTTTCGAGTCCACAAGCTGTCAACAAGCTGTCCACCAAGGGTGAGCTGGTCCTGGATTTATACCAGCTTTTATCCTTCTTTGGTCGATCATGCTTTCAGCTCTTTTCCTGTTAAAGGGGAGTTTTTCCTCTCCACTGTCGCTACAAGCATGCTTAGTGTCAGGGATTGCCTTCGAGTCAATGAGTCAATCCAATCAACTGGCTTTCCTTAGATGGAAAACTTTGAATCAATGTAACTGTATGATCTGGTGAACTGTAAAGTGCCTTGAGATTATATGTGTTGGGAATTGTTGTTATATAAATAAACTGAATTGAATGTAATTGAATTGGATTGTCCTCTGTTTTGACCCTTTTAGTCTGTTTTGCAGTATATGCAGCAGCAGCCAGCAGAGGTATCCCAACTTTCCCTCTGTTGGCCGCCATGTTTCTCTGTTTGCCTTGGAGAAAATACCCCTTTTTGGAAAATGCTCTCAATGGCATATAGAAAACCAGAATCTCCACAAAATTAACCCTATTGGCAGAGAAAACCATCACATTGAAGTTAGAGGCTTACATTAATAAAGCCTAGACTCCTGCATATGTACAATCAGTGAGAAATGTATTATATTAAATGAACTCTTCTATACCAGGTAAAAAGCATTTTACTTAGAGATTAAAATAAAATCAGCTCCAGGGCCATTAACGAAACCCACAGCAGGGCCTTTAGCCATAGATTTTGTAATGGAGTCATGCTTCATCCACCATGTTTTTGTCAGCAATGCTCATGCCAACCGCTGTGGGTCAGGACCCCGAGCACATTGTCTCCCTCCCCCTGCAGCATGCATTGCCGCAGGCAACATTAGAAATAGAATGTCCCAAAACAAGTATTGACTAAGCTGCTCTTGAAATTCAAAGATTTGTACAGCTGTAATAACAACACAAGTATCCAGAACAAGAAAAAATGAAGTGAGGGCTTCAGTGGTAATTTTACTCCAGTTCCGGGTCAGTGCTCCAGATCACTTCTATCCAGTCTGACAAAAGCTCATCATACCTCTGGCTTTCTTACAAGTTAAGAGTTCACTTGAAAAATGTGATGGTCAACTGCTCCAAACTAAACTAAGTCCACATTTTTTCTGGTCCAAATGACCTCCCTGGTGCTTCATGGTGCATTCACACCATTTTGGCCATCAAATCGCTTAACCATCGAAACTAGGATGACCAATGCTCCGGTTGTTTATCTAATCTGTTCTGTTGTTGGAAGCTAGAGAGAAGCTTGGCTATATTTAGTAGTTTTAACATGTTTTTAAGCAAAAAAAAGTCCACCTCAAAACGTCCCCTGTGAGTCACTTCCTCAGAATTATGACCCTGCTAAAATATTCTGTTCTTTTGTGGAGCACCACATCCATATAAGAACAATTTTTTGTTCTCCATTCAAATGGCAAATGTATTTTTTACCAAAGAATATAACAATTAGACCTGCAGCAGAGTACACTGATGCCCCTATAAGATCCCCCTTTTACACCTTGTGAACAGCAGCTATTGTGTGGTGAGAAAGAATGGGAGGGTTGAAGCTGACCCCCTCCAATCCACCACATTTCAAGGCACCAAGAGCTTTATAATGAAAGTCTAACCAATTAACTTGCATTTAAAGTACTGAACACTGAGTATGGAGACCTCCAGGGGGTCCAACACTCTTTATGCATGTTGCTGTATATTCTGAAAAAGACTCAAGGTTAAAAGTCCTCGTAGAAATGTGTCACAAAGATGTTTGACATCTGAAAGCATCATGTAAATATTGAAGTGCTGATTTAAGTCATTCAATTTGTGGTTTGACTTATCGTCTAGTTACTGACTTAGAATGAGTAGCACAACGCGGTAATAATTTATAATAATAATTGATCTCACATTGGATAAATTTACCTCTGCATTTAACCCATCCCCTTGGGGAGCAGTGGGCTGCCATTTTGCAGCGCCCAGTGAGTAGTTTGGGGTTAAGGGTCTTGCTCAGGAACCCAGAGTCCAAGCTGTGGGGATCGAACAGGTTAATTGCAACCTTCTCAGAGCACAAGAGCACTGCTCTAACCCACTAGGCCATCACTCCCCCTAAACTTCCCTCTGAACGTTTAAACCACTGGTAGAAAATGCAGACACAGGGTTTTTTCTCCATTCTAAAGCATTGTAACTATTTTAAGCTATTTCCGACATTCTAAATTGAGCTGAATTAAAGCACAGCAATCCTGCAGAGTCAGGAAACGTGTAATGGGTTTGTGTGTGGATCTATGCCTATTCATCTGTTCATCGACATCCCATCACTTCACTGCTGTGGCTTCAGACAGGTTTTAGTCAAAGCTTCCAGTGAAAATAGACTGTTCAATACTGAGAGTTTTACAGGACAGTAAGTCAGCGACAGAATAAGAGAAAATTAGTTCATTTGTATCAAACACATTTTTTTGTGTGTTTTTGATCTTGTGTGCTCTTTTACTCATCCTTCTGAGCAGGTGGAAACAGTGACAGTGTGTTTGAAGTGGGGAAGACTTCGGCTACCATCATCATCGCCAAGCCTCTGGATGCTGAGCACCGCTCCTTCTATAACCTGACAGTGCTGGCCACAGACGGCACCAACACCGCATACACACAGGTGACCTCTTCCTTTTACCATCCATGTTTATAGATTACACTTTTTAATCCTATATTGAATCAATTTCCCAGGTCAAACATCTCTGCTGTGGCTTAGTTTAAAGCCTAATTTATCCCCCTAAAAAAGTGGTTGGGATTTTTAGTCAGAGTGTGTTCATTTAAACTGCCTTCTGTTTTTTCTCTCTCCATTTCTTTCTCCAGGTTTACATTACCGTGCTGGACACCAATGATAATGATCCTGTTTTCTCACAACAAATCTACGAAGTTGTCATTTCGGAAGATACACCACCCGACACCGAAGTGCTCCAAATAAAGGCATCTGACCGGGATGTGCATCACCAGCTCACCTATGCTCTTCACAGCTCCATCGACTCTAGAAGCCTGCGTCTGTTCCACATCCACCCCACCCTGGGCACCATCTCCACAGCTCAGAGGCTAGACCACGAGGCTTGTGCCCAACACATTCTGACTGTCATTGTAAGTCATGCTTTGTTTAAAAATAAGCCAATTCTTTGTGTGAAGTTATACTTAAACCTATTTACCCTAATTAAGCTCTGGTCATTTAACAACTCTGTGCTTGGGCTGCATTAACTTCCTGACTGACTAGATAGCAGATATGTTAAAGCAGCATCTTTAAAGCAATACTTCATTGAAATACTATTAATTATTATCAGCATTATATTAACCAGAAATAAAAATGCAGCCAAATGATGAGAAATCCTACAAAAAATGCTAAATGTTGAATTCATAAGGCTTCTCACCACAGCAGTAGATGATAGAGTTATGCATATAAAGATGTGTTTGCAATTTGGAAATAATTTTTAACAAGTTGACACAAACAACTTGCCCGTTAGTTTTGAGACAGGAGCGTGATCTTAATACTACCTTTATTTGAGAAAAGGGCATTATTGTTATTTAGAAGAGCTTTACATGAATCTAAACATGACATGACCCAATAAAAGAAATGATAAAATAAACCCTAGGAAAATATGATTGCAACTGGAATGAAAGAGAAGATTATGCTTGGGTGAGTAAACATTTTCTGAAAAAACAAAGCCTTCAAGTAAGCTGTATATGGATAAACACAACCATAGTGTAGTCTTTAAATTTTATTTAAAACGGAAATCTTTTAGTTCTCATTCATAGCATGTGTTTCGATGTCTCACTATGGGATACGCCACTTTCCGTATTCCTCAGAACCATTTATCTAATTATGTCAATCCTGATTGGCTAGTGATCAAGATGACTGCCTCACCTACCTACCACGATTCAGCATTATTAAAAAACCTCATCTCGCTTTGAGGCTTATCTCAGAGCAGACTAGCTAAAATGTATTTAGACAAGGAAATATTTTTAGCTAGCTCTCAATTGTTGGGCCTAGCTGGTTAAACTCCATTCTTCCCGCTAGTCATATACTAGCACTCCAGCTAAAATGACCTGTTCTGGGCTGTCATACCAGTCCGCTCAGCCTTTTTCTTCTCCAAATTCGACTAGCTAACTGGCTGAGCTCGGAGGCTCACCTTTGTTAGTGCAGAAATAAAATTTCAAGCAAGGACACACACTAGGTATGCTCGACATGTCTCGGGCTGAAATACACTAGCCTGGCAGTTGATGCCCCGGGTTCATGTACGGACTGTTCCAGCTTCATAATGAGGAGCCTCAGTAAATGGCTAGCACGTCAAGTTGGCCTCTCCGGCTTAGACCCGTATTTGCCATCAAGCAGGATGCCAGGAAGGATTGACAACACCACCACGAGTGCTATGGCCAGCTGGGGTTCCCAAGCGTATTTAGCCGCTACGCTCTTAGCGGTTGGGGACGTCTTAGAGCTAGACTACGAAAATGAAGATGAAGTCATCCCGGAGCTCCTCGCTTCAGAGGATGATGACGAGGATAGAATCTTCATTCCAAGCCCAAAGGCTGCAAAGCCTGATGACCTGCTGGCTCACCAGGAAGGCAAGGGGAGTGCTGCAGAAAATCTTTGGCTCCTTTGGCAGCTACCGTTATGGGGCAGCCGAACCAGACCTCCAATCATTAGTCCAGGAATAAGAAGAGGCTGACCTCTTGCCAGTGATGGAGTTTGGCGTGTCCTCTTCACTACCTCTACACACCCGTCCAAATGTGTGTTTCTTTCCAACCCTCTGCTGCGAGACATTTCCCAAGAGGAAGGACAATGAGGCTAGACGCCCAGGAAAGCTGGATCTATCCCAAGTCACACAGGAATCGAACCTAGAACTTTCTTCCTGCAAGGCAACAGTGCTACCCACTGCAGAGTTTTAGTTTTCATTTTGTTTTGTTTTGAATTACTATAAATACACTAACGTTTTTAAAAGAGTGTTCACACTTTTACTGGGTAGGCTACTGTGTCATAGGCCGCATAAACTAAAATTGAGTTTACTGTTTTAAGTCCAGGCAGTGCTATTGTGGTCACTATAATGTACAGTTTGTTAACTGACAATGGCCAAAGTTTTCTTTCTTTTTTTTGTTAGCTATTAACTCTGTTTTTCTTTTCTTCCTCTCCAGGTCAAGGACCAAGAGTTTCCATACAGAAAAAATCTTGCTCGTGTACTGATAGAGGTGGAAGATATAAATGATCATGCACCCTTTTTCACCAGCCCGCTTTATGAAGGCTCAGTTTATGAATCGGCTGCTGTTGGGTCAGCTGTGGTTCAGGTTACTGCTCTTGACAAAGACAAAGGCAAAAACGCTGAACTACACTACTCTATTGAAGCAGGTAAGCAACGGATGAAAACTCACACCTATAATGTTCTTTTTTAGCTCTTTGTAAAGAGAATGATTTGTATATTTTTTCCAACAGGAAACACTGGAAATGCATTTAACATCGAGCCAGTTCTGGGTATTATTCGTGTTGCACGTCACTTGGATGTATCAAGCATTGGACACTATGTTATTAGTGTCAGAGTGACCGACAGTGGCACTCCTGCCCTGTCTGCTACAACAATAGTTCGCATTGCCGTCACCCTCTCTGACAATTCAGGTCCGAGGTTCCCTCAACCTGAATATCAAACAGAAATCAAAGAGAATGCAATTATTGGGACCTCTGTCACCACAATCAGTGCGGTCAGTCAGTCTACCCTCACTTTTGAGATCAAGCAAGGAAACATAGGGCACGTTTTTCAGATTAATCAATACAGTGGAGTCATCACAACTCAAAAGCCCCTTGACTATGAGAACATAGCTTCGTATACCCTAATAGTGCAAGCTACCAACATGGCTGGTATGGCCTCCAATGCTAGCCTCTTAATTCAGATAGTCGATGAGAATGACAATCCACCCGTGTTCCAACATCTTCACTATCATGGTAGCATTTGCGAGTTAGCACCAATCAATAGTGTGGTCTTGAACTCAGAAAATCTCCCTCTAGTAATCAAAGCCACTGATGCTGACTCTAACCAAAATGCCCTGTTGGTCTACCAGATTGTGGAGGAGACTGCAAAGATGTTCTTCACTGTAGACTCGGTTACTGGGTCAATTAGAACCATTGCTAATCTGGATCATGAGACCTTTTCCGCCTTCCACTTCCATGTTCATGTGAGGGATAGTGGTAGGCCCCAACTAACTGCAGACAGTCCAACTGAGGTGACCATACAAGTGATCGATTCAAACGATTCCCCTCCTGTCTTCAAACAGAGTACCTATGAAACCGTTTTGCTACTTCCTACTTATGCTGGAGTAGAAGTTGTGCAGGTAACAGCTGTAGACCCTGACACAGATGTCCCTACAGATCTGACGTATTCTTTGGCTGATGGAGTGCTGGAGAATTTTTCCATTAAGGCTTCTAGTGGTATTATTGTAGTCAAAAATAGCAACTTCTCCAAAGAGGTTTTCCGCCTTACTGTTAGAGTTTCAGATGGCAAATTCTCAAGCACTGTTTTGGTGACTGTCTTTGTCAAAGAGGCTCTTGATTCCGGTTTAAGTTTTTCCCAAAGGGTCTACACCTCATCTATTAAAGAGAATGTGTCAAATATCACCATAGTCGCTGTCGTCAGCGCTGTGGGAAACCAACTCAACGAGCCTTTGATGCATACCCTACTGAATGCTGGTACAAAATTTGAAATACGTCCGACATCTGGAGTCATCCAAACTACTGGAATACCCTTTAATCGGGAAGAGCAGGACTTCTACGAGCTGATTGTAGAGGCAAGAAGGGAGCATGATCAACAGCGTGTGGCCAGAGTTCTGGTTAAAGTTCAGGTTGAAGACATAAATGATAATGCCCCTGTTTTTGTTGGACTTCCATATTATGCAGCTGTTCAAGTAGAAGCTGAGTCCGGATTTCCAATTTTCAGAGTCTCCGCAGTGGATGGAGACAAAGGTATAAATGGAGAAGTGGTATACTTTCTGAAGGAAGATCATGGCCACTTTAAGATTGACCAGCAGACAGGAACCATTAGCCTCAAAAGGACTTTTGAGTCAGATTTATCTAATAAGGAGTACCAACTAGTGGTAGAGGCCAAAGATTGCGGCGACCCTCCCCTGTCTTCTACCATCACCTTTCCCATCACTGTAGTCAACAAAGCCATGCCTGTCTTTGACAAATCCTTTTACTCTGTGTCTGTGAATGAAGATGTGGGCGTTCACACACCAATCCTCGGCATTAATGCAACTAGTCCTGACGGGCAAAACATTATCTACACCATTGTTGATGGAGATACAGCTCTTCAGTTTGGGATTGGATTTGATACCGGAGTTATAAGTGTAATTAACTCTTTGGACTACGAAGACAAATCGTATTATCGACTAACCATTAGGGCCACAAACTATGTGACTGGCTCCCATGCTGAAGTTGATGTCGATGTTTTGGTCCAAGATATAAATGATAACCCGCCGGTCTTTAAAGAGATGTCCTACAGAATTGTTTTGTCTGAAACTGTTATGATTGGGACTCCAGCCCTTCAAGTCATTGCCACAGACAAGGACTCAGAAAAGAACAATATTGTTAGTTATCAGATATTCTCCAAAGAGCATAACAGCACAGATTATTTTCACATCGATAGCAGCAGCGGATTAATCCTTACAGCACGGATCCTAGACCATGAACTTGTCCCAGAGTATGAATTTATTGTCCGGGCCACGGATAATGGTTTTCCTTCATTATCCACCGAAGTCTCTGTCACAGTTCTGCTAAAAGACATGAATGATAATCCTCCAGTTTTCAACCAGCTGCTTTATGAGGCTTATGTGAGCGAGTTAGCACCTAAAGGACACTTCATAACCTGTGTTCAAGCCTCAGATGCTGACAGCTCCGATTTTGACAAGTTGGTGTACAGCATATTGTCAGGAAATGAAAGGATGGATTTTGTGATGGAAAGAAAATCGGGAATTATCATGCTGTCCAGCCATCGCAAGGAAAGAATGGAACCTACTTACAGCCTCAATGTTTCCGTATCTGATGGAGTTTTTACCAGCACTGCTCAGGTTCATGTTAAAGTCTTTGGGGCCAACCTGCACAATCCTGTGTTTGAGCAGAATATTTTTGAGGCAGACTTAAGAGAGAATTCTCCTGTTGGAACCAATGTAATTCAGGTGGGTGATTTTGAGTTTTACTAAACTTGAAACACGCATGTATCTATGCATGTATGACTCAACTTTTTTACATAAGGAGATTCTTTCTATTTCAGGTGAGAGCAACGGACGCAGATCCTGGAGTATTCGGCCACATAACTTATTCTTTTGTCAACGATATGGCTAGTGACCTGTTTGCCATTGATTCCAATGGTCAGATTAGCACAACAGAAAAACTTGACCGAGAGGACCCCTCTAGCATGGACATTGTTCTTACAGTGGCTGCTCAGGATTCAGGGGGACGTGTTTCCTATTGCACAATTCATCTCACTATCTTAGATGAAAATGACAATGCACCCCGCTTTAGTACCACAGAATACCGAGCTACACTCAGATTTGATGTGGCCAAGGGGTTCTTGATAACACAGATTCAGGCTCTTGATCCCGATTATGGCTCTAATGCCAAAATAACATTTTCACTTTACAGTGAGGCCCGCATCCCTGTAGCAGACATTTTGGACATAGACCCAGACAGTGGTTGGATGGTGACCAAAGGGAGCTTCAGCCACCTGAGAAACTCGGTATTATCCTTTTTTGTGAAGGCTGTGGATGGAGGAAATCCAGTTCGACACTCTTTGGTCCCAGTCTACATTCATGTTCTTTCTCCTGAGGCTTTCTTTCCTGACTTTAGTCAACACCATTACTCATTTAGCATACCAGAGAACACGCCCATAGGTTCAGCTATTGGGAGGGTTCACCCCAAAATTCCTCCTGGGCACAGCCCATTTCCGGTTAGCTTTAGCATCATTAATGGAGAAAGTAAGGAAAGCAACCTAGATGGGGTGTTTTTAGTAGAGAGGAATACAGGGGTGATTAAACTGGATAAGCCCTTGGATCATGAGGTGATGAAAGGATATAACTTTAAAATTGCAGCCACTGCACACCAGAGTAAGCTGGACGCTGTGAGTTGCGTTGATGTTGAGGTCAAAGTTTTAGATCTTAATGACAATAAACCAACTTTTGAGACAGACTCTTACGTCACGACTGTCATGGAGGGGATGGCAGTTGGAACAAGGATCATTCAGGTCAGCGCTCGAGACCCAGACTCAGGAGCCAATGGCCAAGTAACATACAGACTTGGGACATTAATCCGTGCAGATGAACATTCTGACACATTGGATCAGACTTTTAGCATTGACAGTAATACTGGTTGGATAGTCTCATGCAAAGAACTCGACCATGAGTCCAATCCATCCTACATATTCACAGTGGTAGCGTCTGACCTTGGAGAGGCCCTATCGTTTTCCAGTACCAGCACTGTGACAGTGGCAGTGACAGACATCAACGACAACCCCCCCATATTCATGGAGAACCATTACTTCAGTTCCGTTCAGGAGGGTGGGCCCCCAGGCGAGGTGGTGGCTGTGTTGAACACCAAGGATAATGACAGCTCTGCTGTTAACCGCCATGTCAGCTATGTCATCACTGGTGAGTGGTTAAAAAAAAACAAGAAACAACACCCCTAATGATTGAATTCTGCCACTGTAAAATGCTCCATTTACCTTCTCAAGCTTTATGTATTTTGTAAATAAATTATTGGTAGGGTTTATTTCTATTTGCTAAAACTTATGATTTTGAATTTAGTCTTAATCCGTACAAAATTACATAATGTTTATTTTTTTTTTATATCAAGGGTTGAATGGTAAATTTAATAACGGAGTAAGAATGCACAGAACCTGTTGAAACCTTGCCAGAGACTGCTCTTTGTCTTTATTTTTACTGTAAACCCCATTTTTATGCTACTTCACAGCACTGCGCTGCAGTGTTATGCAAAGCCTAGAGGAGCTTCAGGGAGCAGGCATAGATTGTTTGATAAAAGCCAATCGTTTTTTGGCCGATCAGATATTCTCATTAGTTAGATTCTACAACCTTCAGCCTTTAGCCTTTGCACGTCTGTGTGCTTAGTGAAATTGAGACTACAGTCTTCTGAAAAGAAAAAAAATGCAAATGACACGAATGTAGTAAACGGCTGAAGCTCGCCATAATAAAACTCAAAGCGTATGAAGCTGTGAACAGTTGCACGTGTCACACAGAGTACATGTGAAGAAATATTGGATTTTTTTTATTTCCATGCTAACATGTCATGTAAAGCAAATGATTTTGGGATTCCTTATAGTTCCTTAGCACCAGATAGAAATTTCATGAGCACCCTCTACTTTATCTCACTGAAAGTCCCAGTGAAACTGATCTATGTTGTCATTAAGACAGTGACATTAATAGTCCTCCTATAAAATAGCATCTTAAATAAACATTATTTGACTTAAATGAAGAAAAAGACACAATTAGCCCACCTGCAGCTGTATAACACAGAACTAATATAAAACCCTGCACAGTGCAAGCCACATAGCTGCATGCAAGTGAAATCTAACGAAACCTTTTAGCTTTGCTCAAACAGAGAATCACCATGATTCAATCTTTACAGAACGGAGCACCAACAAATTGAAATGCAAACTGATCACTAATGTTTGCCGTTAGACAAAGGATTGATGACTGAGATTCTTGTCCAATTAACGGTTCAGGTTTGCGAAATCTTAAGCAGTTAATTTTAAAGTACAGAAATTACTTTTTTATGTCATTTTATAAGGACATTTCAAATGATTGTAACATTTCAAATGGTTAGAGTAATAAAAATGTCCTAATTTCACTATCTATCTGTCTGTATCCTCAGTTCAAAATTCCCTTCTGGTTTTTTCATTAATTAACACTAGACATAATTTATTTCCGCTATTTTGGTGGAAAAAGTGGTCTTTCAATAATATTAATGGCATTTTTATTTGCCTCTTTTGCCTCCAGATTTCCTCAAAATGATGCTATTGTTTTGAATATACATTTAGCGCCGGATGTTAAATGATTCAGAAAAAAGGGCCGTTATATTGCGTGTGGAATTTTTTATTAGTATGTGAAATAAGTGGGCATATTGCAGGTGATCTACAAAAATTACTGTGCAAATTTGACATGCAAACTATACTTTTGCCTATTCACGTGAGAAGATAGTGTGTTCTAAGAGAATATGAGAGTCATCGTTAAGGAAGGATGAGATGCTAAGCCATGTAATTTGAGGTGAAAGTTATCAATTGTCATAAAACGGGACAGATGGACCCAGTATTCAAGGTGAGACAGTCAGTAGGAAAGTTCAAAGTGTTCAAGGCTACCAGGCATCCTAGAGCTCCCAGGCAGGTTCAGAGTCCAGAGGCGTGAACAGGTGGTCACGCACAGAAGCAGACAGGATCAGGTGCAGACGGGCAGGCTCAGTGGAAGAGGGTAGCCGAGACAGGACGTGGAACCAAAACTTGAGCAGGACCTTTAAACTGCTCTTCACCTTTAAACCAGGCTTACTGGAATAAAAACTGAACCTCCCAGAATAAAAAGCCAAGAAGCCAGAGGGCTCAGCAGGGTAGGAACAATGGAAGAGCAGGAGATGAGACAGACACAAAACCTTCTTTCCACCAAGATCCAGGACATGAACCGTCGCATAAACTGACCAGACAGACTAACAGAAAACAAACAGTGGAGTTTTTCCTCTCCACTGTCGCTACAAGCATGCTTAGTGTGAGGGATTGTATTTGAGTCAATGAGTCAATGCAATCAACTGGTTTTCCTTAGACAGAAAACTTTGTATCAATTTGACTGTATGATCTGGTTGAACTGTAAAGTGCCTTGAGATGACGTGTTGTGAATTTGGCGCTATATAAATAAACTGAATTGAACTGAAATTGAAATAATGATCTGGCCTTGAATGCCCAGGCTGAACAGAATATAAACCAAAGGAAACAGGTGAGAGGAATAAATGATAATTGCGGCAGGGAGGGAAAACGGCAGGTGAAAGAAATAACCAATTAGGGCAGAGCAATCAGGCCAGATCATGACAATTGGTATTATTTTAAAAATACTAATTATCATAATTGATAATAAATAATAATATTTATATAACCAATTACAGATGAAGCTGTTTTATAGGAGGACTTTTAGTGCCACCTTCTTAAGGACACTTAGTGCTACAAGTGCTACAAACAAAGTAAAAAAAAATGAAATGATCAAAATAACTTAAGATGAATTGTTATTTACCTATGCATCCATTTTCTCTAACTTTTCTGTCAGGGTCTCATTGGAGCTGGTTCCTATCTACAGCAGTCTGTGGGCTGTAGACCTCAAACTGGTTGCCAATCTGTAGCAGGGCAACACAGAGGCACACATAGACATACAACCATGCACACACACCCTCAATTTACACTCTAGAGGCTAAAGCATGCACAGGGAGAACATGTAAAATCCATGTATAATGACCCTGGGCCTGGAATTAGTGCTACAAACTGCACCACTCTGCAGCCCCAGGTATTTCCAGGACATTACAAGCTTGTTTGCACTATATACACTCTTTTTATATTGTCTGTTGTATTTTTATCTTTAATGGCATTTTGCTTTAACTCTTTGCTTTTACTCTATATACAAATTTCCCCAAGGGAGCAATCCCAAGGGATAAATAAAGTTGAGTCTAAGTCTTATGAACTAATTTAATTTTTAAATCTATTCTGTACCTGACTTCCAGTTCAAATTATTACAAGACAAGCTAGATTAGATTAGGTTAGATGAGCTTTATTGATCTCACAGCGGAGAAATTCACTCGTCACATATTGGCATAGAAGTTACAGAAGGTGCAAACAGGGAGGATAAAGCTGCATTAAGAATAAGCAATATATATATATACAGTATATCCAGGTATATACAGTATATCAAGATAAATAGGATTAAGGTGCCAGGGTACCTGTATCACACCCAATGAAAAACAAAATATAAATAAGAAATAAAAAAAAAAGAGATAAAAATATGTACAATCTGGATGGCTTATATAGAGGTGGAGAAATATTGCACATTCAGCATATTGCACAGGATATTGCACAGTCAATAAATAAAACGCTATAATGTAGATGCACAGTGGTTTTTACAGGAGTTATTGTGGTTATAGTGCAATATTATAGAGTCTGGTGGCAGCAGGAGCTAAAATAAATGAGCTTAAATCGAGTTTCAGATTTGAAACATACTTTGCATGTATGTAGTAAATGTTTACATTTGCATATCCTTCAACCATGAATTAGCATTTTTTGGTCAGTAGAATATGATTTGCATATTGCAATGACACGTGCAAAATACTCTTTGCACACACTGTTTGCTTAACTGCATAGCCAATCACGTTGCACCTATTTTCAGTTTTGTTGGCATAAATAAACTTGCACCCATTTTACGCTCCAAAATCGATCTAGAAATAAGTAAAAAGTTCTTAAATCTAGTGTATTTACCCTTAATTTGAGTAGGTAAATAAGATGATGTTGATGTGTTTTTACTCTTAAATAACATAATTAGATAATATTCCCTTGAAATAAGACAATGCAATTGTTTTTTCTTATTTTAAATGTGAATTATCTTGCTCCTTTGGCAAAGTGTCTCACTTACCTTCTCAATTGAAGAAAAAAAATCACTTATCTTAAGAAAACATTACTTATTTAGATTTGATTTTTTTTTTTTTTTTTTGCAGTCTAAGATGCGCAAACCTTCTGAATGTCAGACCCTTAGAGGGTTCAATGGCAAATTTCAAGATTTAGAAGAAAGAAAAAATCTATATAAAACAGGATTTAGACTTTTAAAGATCCTGAGAATAAATTCAAAGTTTTTATAACTTACTTGTGAGAAAGCCTTTTATCTGCATTGTTCATGACAGATTTTTACTTTTTGGATCCGTGTCATCCAGGTGGGAATTACCGCGGTGTGTTTGCCCTGGGCCTGGTTCAGGGTGAATGGAAGATGTATGTAAAGGGGCCACTTGACAGAGAAGAACGCAACCTCTACATCATCAATGTCACTGCAAGTGACGGACTCTTTGTTTCCCACACGATAGTGGAAGTGGCAGTGATAGACACCAATGACAACAGCCCTATTTGTGACCAGGTAAATGCTGAAGTGGTGTGTTGCTTTTTTGGTTTGGTTCTATGGCTCTTTATGTCCGTGTGCACATGCCTTTTCCAGGCTCTATACACAACCAGCATTCCAGAGGACCTCCCCATGAACAGTGTGTTGCTGAGGGTTGGAGCTGCAGATGCAGATGCAGGAAACAATGCTCGGCTCAAGTACTCTCTACACGGTACCGGATCCCAGGACTTCAGCATGGATCCAGACACTGGTATGTTTACTTGGTCACTATGGAAACTCTCTTTTTAAGGCAACAAAATGAAAGGTGGATTATATGACATGACTAGACACAAAGAAATCCAAAGCCTTCACAGGAAGAACATGAAATAGATTAAGATAACCATAACCCATGAAGCTTTGGTGTAAAAGAGAGCTTAACTAGTCAAACCCTTTTATAGCATTGCATAGAGTGACAAAATGGAAAAAAAAAGAGCTAATTAAGTCTTCAATCACCCATTAGTAGACAGGAAAACAGGTGATTAGTGAAAATCTTTGAAACATCATCTCAGGTTTCTTTAGGCAGATTGTTCCAGAGCTGAGAAGCATAGAAACTAAATACTGCCTCGCCTTGTTTAGATTTGGTTCTTGTGAAACCTGAGCTGGTCTCTAAAGACCTGAGAGGTTTTCAATATTCATAATGTACAGGCAGTTCTGCCTCAGGCCATTAAGCATTCTTTAGACAAAAAGCAGTGTTGCGTGATGTGGTCTGTTGTCCTGCTGTTGGCCAGGACTCAGGATCTTAAATGATTTTACAGAATCAATTCATTTCCGTTTATTTATAAACTAAAACACGTCATCTCAAGGCACTTTTTAAATAGAACTGATTGCATTGACTCATCGACTAGACGGCAATCCCTCACACCAAGCATGTTACCGTAGAGATGAAAACTCCCTTTAACAGAAAGAAACCTCCAGCAGAACCAGGCTCAGTGTGAGCAGCCGTCTGCCGAGGTTGACTGGGGTTTAAGGAGACAGAAGCAAACATAGAGAATGAAGCATAGATACAAAAGGCAACTGTCAACCAACTCCACAGGCTGACCCATCCAGGAAACACACTGCCAGGCAGACGAGGTCCAAGCCAGCTACCATGTCAGAGGATAAAAGAGAGCACATACAGTTAGTCAGTCAGAGAAACAGGACTACACTGGAAAACAGGCCAAGCTCCAACATCTATTTAACAAAGGTGTTGATGGCAGCAGCACGGATGATATTTCTCTCCAGGATGGAGTCACAGCCAAACAGGAACAGACCAGATGAAGCTACTATGAGAAAAAGCAGAGAGCAAGTACTGCAGAATGGGAGAATATAGATCGAATAAAGCAGAATGATGAAAAATGGGTCCCTATGTCCTCCAGAGGTCCAAGCCTATAGCAGCACAACTATAGAGATAGCTTTATAAAAAAGGAAAGTTTTAAGCCTAGCCTTAAAAGTAGACAGGGTGTCTACCCAGGGTGTCTGCCTCACGGACCAAAACTGGTAGTTGGTTCCACAGGAGAGGAGCCTGATAACAAAAAGATATTTCTCCCATTCTACTTTTAGAAATTCTAGGAACCACTAGTAAACCTACAGATTGAGAGTGAAGTGCTCTGTTAGGAACACTATCAGGAGTCCAGTAAATGTAGCATCACTTCAATCCAACCTACTGAAAATAAGAGCATTCACCAATTTTTCTTTAGTGTCTTTGTCTTGCAGTTGTTGAAATGTTGTAGCTGGTGTTTTAACTAAAGCGCTGGGAAAGTATTGTTTGTTTTGTAAAGTATTTTTTGTTTTAATGTCCTTGTTTGCTCCCTGTTTTCCAAATCAGCCTTTCTTTGCTTCTTCTCCTTAGGTGAAATAAAGTCATCAGTGATTCTCGACCGTGAGATCATTCCTAACTACCGATTGATTGCTAAGGCAACTGACGGTGGAGGGCGGTGGTGTGGTGCTGAAGTTCATCTGGTGATCACAGATGTGAACGACAACCCCCCACTTTTCACGCTGTCTCAGTACTATGCCAGTGTTTACGAAGATACACCAGTGAAGGCCCTGCTGACTCGCATCCATGCCATAGATCCAGACGAAGGTGATAACAGAACTGTTGATACATAATGTTGATTTGCATTTAGCCCCATGACAGTCGAGAAAAAAACAGCTTGACTGCATGCACAGCAGCTCAGCTGATCTCATTCTGCAAATTTATAAGCAATAAATCAGAGATGCTAAAAATAGAAGGAAAATCAATAGATCATGAACACACATGGAAAATGATCAGAGGTGTCAAGTAACAGAAAAGAAATGCTGACTATACTTTACTGGAGTAATAATTGTTTAGACAACTTTTTACTTCTAGTCCTTATTCTTTTGCAATTATCTCTACTTTCAACTCCTTACGCTTTATAGACTCATTAGTTCTGTTTCATTTAAGCTAATTTTCCTTTTTGGCCTGTTAGTATCTAAAAAAAATTGAAAAAAAAGCAAAATAAGTTCTTTCATCCAGACAATTCATTTCTTTGTGCTGCACCAAAATTCAATAGTTGTTCGAGATTAAGTTAAATTTGGCGCTGTTGCCATTAGTTAAAAAACTACGAAGTATTAGGAAGTTATCATCCAGAATTATAGAAAACGTTCCTTTAATAGGGTAAAGCAGTAAACCATCTGTCCTTAACATTTTCTTCCTGTATCACTTTCACTTTTATACTTTAAGTAGTTTTAAAAATTTTACTTTTATACCTTTACTTGAGTAAAAAGCTAAAGTGGATACTCTAACTTCAACAAAAGGGTTTTTAAACATTAGTATTTCTATTTCTTCTTGAGAAATAAATATTTATACTTTGGACACTCTGAAAATGATTATGCAATAAAGTGAAAATAAAAGAATTTGTGCATGGAGATATTTGCCCACACCCCTTTAGCATGTCATACACAGTGTACTGTCTGGTGGAGCTGCAGCTCAGGAACTGGACTCATTCTGAAGGAAATAGATATAGTTGTAAGTGTATTACAATTCTTTAGAGGGGCTTCAATGACCTGAGTGAGGTTCCCCCCCACCTTCTTCAAATCAGACAAAATTAGTGTCAAACATTTGTACTGGTTTGTGCAGCAAAAATGTTTGTTTGTGCCGCTATCGTTTTAAAGATATAAAGAGATGTTTCTAGAGGTCATCAAAGGTCAACCAGCCCCCCCACCTTATTCAAATCAGACGAAATAGGTTTCAATTAACTCAGCTCCGTTTGTGCAACAAAAAATTTCGTTTGTGCTGTGTTGGATTTGAAGAAAGTGGGGAGGGCTGGTTGACCTTTGATGACCTCTAGAAACATCTCTTTATATCTTTAAAATGAAAGCGGCACAAATAAAACATTTTGCTGCACAAACGCAGCACAAACGTTTGACACCAATTTTGTCTATTTTTAAGAAGGTGGGGGGGCTGGTTGACCTTTTGACCTTTACATTTTCATTGATATCTTCAAAGCCAAAGCAGCACAAACGACAATTTTTGCTGCACAAACCAGCACAAACGGAGCTGAGTTAGTTGACACCCATTTCGTCTCATTTGAAGAAGGTGGAGGGGCCTGGTTGACCTTTGATGACCTCTAAAAATATTTCTTTATATCTTTAAAACGATAGCGGCACAAACAAAAATTTTTGCTGCACAATCGTAGCACAAACGTTTGACACTAATTTTGTCTGATTTGAAGAAGGTGGGGGGGCCAACTTTACTCAGGTGGTTCAATGTTGGTTCAGGGCCAGACTCAGCAGTATTGGTACTATTCTATGACTCTGCTCCATTCACTGTTGTTTTAGATTATAATTTATGTTTTTTGGGTCCTCTATTACAAATACATCCTAATTGGCTGGTCTGGAACCCTAATATGTCAATTATAAGGAAAGAGGTCAAATGAAAGGCTTTTTATAAGTTGAACAAATAAGAGGGAGCTTCATTTCTCTCCTCTGTGACGGCCATGATGTGTGTCTGATTAAAACTATGGAAACTGACTGATATTATGTGGTAAATGAAAGTAATCAGAATCTATTTCTACATTTTTACTTGTTAAAAAAAAAAAACTCTCTTTACAGAAGCATTAACTTCACAAACAGAAACACTCATGGTTTCAAATACTTCTTCTCTACAAGCAGGTCCGGGTCGCATGGTGGTCTATTCCCTGGCTGACTCTGCTGGAGGTTATTTCTCCATTGACAAGTTTACGGGCATAGTGATCCTGGAACACATCCTGGATCGGGAAATCCAGTCGACTCATCAGATAACCGTGGTTGCATCTGATCAGGGTTTGCCGCTTCCTCTATACTCCCTGGTCAACGTCACAATCACTGTGCTGGACATCAACGACAACCCGCCTGTTTTTGAGCGCCGCGATCAGCTGGCGACCGTTCCAGAGGACCTGGGAGTTGGCACTGAGGTTCTGAGAGTGTATGCTGCCAGCAAAGACATTGGGACAAACGCAGAGATCTCCTACAGCATCAGATCAGGCAATGAGCACAGGAGATTCCACATCCACCCACTGACAGGTAAGGGAGACTTTTCTACCTGTGTGATGCATCCAATGTCTTTTTAAGTCTAAGGTAAGCACATACAGTAGTAGCAATTCAAAATTTCCCCGATTTTCTTGATGGGTCCTTGGCTGGTCCCCCACAATTCCCTTTTAAACATCTGAAATATTCTTTCTGTCATGATTTGTGGATATTAAGATCTAAAATGAAGCATCATCTCCTAGTCAGACCCTGTAATTCAGTTAAAGGGTGTAGTCAAAGTAAAAAAAATATGCACGCCCATGAAAAGGCCAGAGGCTGGAAGTTGGAGGGGATATTGCTGCCATTTGGCTTCCATTGGGCTGGCTTTTTTACTGGGAAGGGCCATTTTGAATGGCTGATACTGTAGAAGTTTAAGCCCTGAGAGACTGCGTCCTCCAAAGACCCAGTCTACCTCGACTGGGTCCTTGAAGGTCGATAAAAATAAGAAAGCCTGAAGAGTTTGGCTGTGGATTTAAACAGGTCCAGCCTTCTCCTGCTTTCTCTGCCTATATGTATACAACCATGACAGTTGACACACGAGGCAGGCAAAGAACGAATGCCGAACGTCTCACTCTTGTTCTGGGTGTTAAATGCATTGTTGAAGACCTTTGGCAGCAGTACTGTCATCATATTTATAGTCCCCAAACGGTAGATATGCTGGAATCTGACCTTAAATGTCAGCAACACCCATTTACACAAGGAAAGATAAAACCTTTCAATAAACCAAACATATTTGACTTAATAACCATTTAAAACAACTATTTTCAGCAATTTCAGACACAACTATTCACATACTTGTATTATATTAAACTGTTCTTCCAGTATTCAACACTGTTCAGCTTCCAGCTTCTTGTGTCGTCATGCTGGTTTTAAATCACAAACTAAATGTTCAGGATGTATAATAAAATTTAACAATTCTGGCTGTGTACCTCATGCAACTCCAAAGATATCCAGTATTTGCTTTTTTTGCCAGAAGTAAAGCTCTCAATCGTTGTTTGTGTTCATGAGAATAAGGTCCAAGGGGCTCTAAGCTGAAGCACTGCAGCTTTTCTCTGCTTCCCCAGAGAAAAAAAACACTCGATTCAGCAAGGTTCCTTGCTGGCCACACCCCTGATTCCTGAAATAACACCCTGACAGCCCATTGCTACACTACAGCTGCCATCTGTCACAAAGTCTTTAAACTCTAAGCAAGCACAGCAACTTAATCAGCAGCAACCAGCAAAAATAATTGCCGGGCATCACAGTTTTCCTGGCAGCAGGTTAGTAACTGTGCAGAAGAAATATCCTCAGAAGTATCAGGCATTAGCAGTAATCGGTAATCAGATTGGTAATCATCAGTGTCCCCAAGAGGCCAGGAGGCCCACATAGGCTGGCAGGGAGCACCAGGCCACAAGCCAGCGGAGCACGGGGCCCATCACTTCCAACTTCTTCTATACAGGTCCCTTTGAATCTATACAGGTACTTTGAATTGAAAATATTTTTGCATTGCGACTCTGAAATAATATCGAGTTTTTGTTATTGTAGATCTTTTTCTAACTTTTACAATGAATTCAATTCAGTTTATTTCTATCATGCCAATTCACAACATGTCATCTCAAGGCACTTTACAGTTCAACAGATCATACAGTCAAATTGATTCAGTTTTCTGAATTAAACCAGTTGATTGTATCGACTCATTGACTCGAAGGTAATCCCTCACACTAAGCATGCTTGTAGCGACAGTGAGTAAAACTCCCTTTTAACAGAAAGAAACCTCAAGCAGAACCAGGCTCAGTGGAAGGTTTTTCAATTCAAAATGTCAGAAATAGCGTTGAGTTCGAGATTTTATACAGTAGCCAAACACAGCCTTGTTATTGTTTAGAAAACCAGCAAACTGAAATGGATGATGAGGTCCACCCCTTTGGAATGGTGGTTGTTTGGCTTCTTTTGTTAGCCTGCAATGCCCCATACCTGTCCATGTCCAGCTTCTCTTGGTTGAATATGTTTGGTAGCTAAGTGCTTTTAATGCAGCTAGTTTTACAAATCTACATTTTTGACTTTATCAATGGATAAACAACAGGCTGATTTCAATGTCTTGATTTCTTAACTTGTCTATTTCTACTCTCAGAAGTGTCTTTCTCTCCACCACCTCCTTCTTCTTCAGGTGCCATTTTAATTGCCCAGCCTTTGGACTATGAGACCTGCAGGGACTACTTCCTAACAGTGGAAGCTCGTGACGGCGGCACTCCACCTCTGAGCGCCATCACTACTCTCAACATAAACCTAACGGATGTCAACGATAACGCTCCAGTGTTCAGCCATGACCTTTATACTGCTGTTTTGCCAGAAGATTCAACAATCGGACAGTTTGTAGTTCAGGTAAATTCAAAACATGCATCAGATTATTACTACATGGAAGGTAGACCCTGGTAGAAGATGCCATACTGGGACAGTTGCTGGTTCGTTCGTAACCTAATAGTCAACTGGACTCACAGTTACAGGTGCAAATAATGATTATTTTGCTAATCAATTAATATGTTGATTATTTTTTCGATTACATGATTAATAATCGGAAAGGTGCCTTAAAGAAGATTAACAGTTTCAAACCTGGTGAAACTAAAACATTTCTACTAGTTCTGGATAGAGCAGATTGACAGATGAAAAAAATGTTTTATGTTAAATAATGTAGGGTTTGTGTTAGTATGTTTTTAATAAGATTATTGTCGTTGTATGGAAATACATATTTCGCATCATCAATCTATCACTCTCTGACTTGCAGGGAAATTCTAAACCTTGTGAAAGGAGTTAGAGAAATATGTCAAAACAATTGATTTATACTCACAGTTTGACACATTTATTTTCTATTAAAAAATTTGTAAATAAGCTGTTTAGAGAATCGAACGTGTGAACTTCTCCATGCACAGTTCAAAGCTGCAAT
>NW_015150861.1:104518-107582 GCF_000732505.1 Cyprinodon variegatus
TCTTGAATGCACTTTCTTCCCTTTTCCTAAGTGGTGACTCCACATGTCAGGCCACCAGTGTAAATAAGAACTTGTTTTTAATGACTGCCTGTAAAAATAAAGGTGTGAACGGAGGACTGTGCATCTTCATACTCCTGACTTAACGGCCGGAGAACAACAAAACTGAAAACACTCCACATACCAGAATTCATGGCATTTAACACCTGGTTCTGATGTAACTCTGTTGGTGGAGCAGCTCCTAGGATGGAGGCGTCTCCTGTGACATCCGTCCAGAGACAGGAACTCACCTTCCGGCTGTGGCGGCTGGTGGAGTTTTCTCCAGGAGGGGCTATAAATTCAAAATAGATATATACCAACGACCAATCAAACGTATACCAAGTTATCACACCAGTATATTTATATGAATACCAAAATCAAAAAACATTATAACAACACAATTCATGTACGGGTTTTTACTTTTTGTACATAAATCTTGCCCTTCTGAGGCTTTGTGAAAGGAAATCTGGGTTTTGAATGGTCCAATATGGTGTCACAAACCTAAAACATGTTTTTTACCAGTTTAATAATGGAGAAGCTATTAGTCAGCTTTATATTTTCTTAATATATAAAAACTATTTATTTTCTAAGTATGTGTTTGGAGCAACTATGCAAATTAACAAACACCTAGAAGAAGTAAACTATTCTATTATTTTCCATATGAATCCCAGATTGTTCATTCTTCTTTTCCTTTTATAAAAAGTGCTTTATATCAGTCCTACCTGTCTTTATCCATGCTGGGTCAGATCCTGACGTTTGAAAAAGGATGCAGGGAAAGCAGAACACAGCATTAGCCTCACTGCATGCAGTTAGCCAAGCCTTATAGTCAAACCAGGTCCTGGAAAGAGACAGAGTGTACCGTCTCCATCTGTCTTTGGACTGCTGATTAGTTTTAATGTTCAGCTGATCAGGTCCAATCGGTTTCACCTCCAGCTTTTCCTTGCTTTAAGGAATTTCATTAACGCAACTCAAACTGTAAATCAGCTGCACTACGACTGTGACACATACGGCTCTTCTGCTCTCCTGTCCCTCTGTGTTGCAGTGGAGGTGCTGCGAATGTACAACTTTTAACGAGAGTCTATGGCGAAAGATTTTTACATCCCAGGACGGAAATACGTCACCAATCCGACGAAAAACAAAACAGCTTTACTCGTCATTAAAGATTAGATATTTATCTTGCACATCTAACAATAAATATATTGATTTCGAATTATTTTTATTTTGCAATTTATTATTCATTTTTGTCTTAATCAAGGTCATTGGGTGAGTGGGCGGCGCCCTAGCGCCCTATATTGACCCGCTTGGTAATATTTTGTCACCTAAAGGCATGTGGAGGGCTGCATCCCAGAATCCTGGTTAGATCAATATGCTGACCTTTCAGGCCCAAGCCAACGACTTCCCCCTTTCTGAAGAACTTTGGATGTGAGCCAAAGAACTGCGGTTTTATAATGAACGACTCTGTTAAATTTTGGAAAAGGAAGTTTTGATCCCACAGAGAAACTTCCACGCCACAAGAGGGGCGTCACCAATGGCGTAACGACCCAAAAATAGGCTCGTAAGCAACATATGGCCCCATCTGAAGTACAATACCCCCATCCCCTACATGCCCCCCCATCGCTAACACATTGTACGTAACGGTTATGGTTTTAATCTAGGGTTACCCATAATTCCAAGTCGTATTGTAAAAAATTAAATACTGAAATACATCTCTCTTTTAAGATCTCTTTTAAGATCTGAAACATATTATATGAGTGTATTTTTTTACCAATTGTCTAATAAACAGTTATTAACATAGTAATTTAAAGTACCACTGTCTGCTTTACTATTGGTGTTGTGTTTTAATGGCTCACCATCATGTTGAAATCTGCCATGTGTTGGGGTATAAATAAGGACCGGTCAGTCAACCATCTATCAGGTGGGTTAAAAAGACGTCCTAGTCTACATTTGCGTAGGGGGCCAACCAGATGTCAGTGACGGGGCCCCTAAGAGGTTGGGGGCAACTAAGCAACTGCAGTCTCTGCTTACCAATAGTTGGTTGTCGCCTTAAACTTGTCTTAAACATCTCTGACATCGCACTTTAAAACTGACATCAAAGTTTTTTCAAATTTTGCTAAAATGTGGTTTATGTTTCCTTCATGACTGATGTATGTATATTACGTAGAGCTCACTCATTTATAGAAATAATTTTACAATAATTGAGTACTGTATTTCATTTACTTTTCTCATTCAATTATTAGCATATTATATTTTGTGGTTCTTAGTTTCCATTTATTTATTTTTTATGTGCAGCTTATAGCAGAAGATGCTGATAGTGGTCTGAATGGAGGCATCCTCTACTCCATTTTCAGCGGCGACCAGGACAACGACTTCTTCATTGACCCTTTTAGCGGGATCATAAAGGTCAACAAGCCGCTGGACCGCGAGACAGTAAGGAGACATACGTCTTATAATCCTCTCCTGTTTAAAAAACATTCCCTCATTTGATTCTGTTCTCTTGGGTAGAGATTTACCGATCCATTTTTCATCTGATCAAGTCCGATGGATCATGAAATCATAACTGTTGCAATCATAAGAAGTCACTAAATTGCTATATATCTATTTCTTTGAACCATATCAGTAAAAATAGGAGTGCCTAGATCGGATTTCCGGCATCACTTATCTGATCCAGCTAATTTGTTAATCGTTGCATCTCTACTTTTGGGCTTTCTCGGTCTGACGAATGAAAATTCTAGGATTCCTTCTTAAGACAAGTTTTCTCTGCAGTTATTGGCTTCTTGGTGACTATTAAAGGAAAAGTCCGGTCAGCAAGGAATAATCAATGGAACATTATTTATACCTAAAATTTATATATTTGCAGTGATTTAATGAATTTAGCGTTAATCAGTAATAAAATAAAAACAACAATGTTCCCTGCATTCACTGAGTCTGGGAGCGGCCATTTTTGCCCAAATATAGTAACCCCTCCCTCCTGCCATCTTCCAGCAGTGACGTCACGGTGCGGTAAGCCTAGCGCCATTCTCCCCGCTTT
>NW_015150861.1:108313-113301 GCF_000732505.1 Cyprinodon variegatus
GTATGTAATAATTTCATATTTAAAGTACTTTCAGAAGTTTGAATTCTGAATATGACCAGACTTCTCCTTTAAAGGGCATGGTTGGAGACTGGTAAACAGTTGAAAACAGTTGCACGCACTAGAGATGATGAATAATTAATTCAGCTACATCTCTAAAACAAATGTGATTTTAAACCTTGTGCAACATGATGCAGAAAATACCTTTTTTTTGTCTTCAGCCTGCATAGTTGATTCTATTCTCCAAAAAGAGCGTATTTAGAGAGTACGTAGCAGAACAATTAGAATGATGTCTGTTTATATGAGTCAGATATATTTGCCCTGTACCCTGAAGTTATATTTGAGGTAAATGGGCACACTAAGCACCATAAAAGTGACTTGAAATAACTGCTGACCATTCAGGTGGACCAAATTCCTATACAAAGCAGTTAAACCTGTGAAGTAATGAAAAAAGCTACCTGTCAAACTAAGAAACTTAGTGACTGTCACTCTGTCCTAGCTGTTGATCTTTGCTTTTTTTTTTTTTTACCTATATTTAGGTACATTCTGACTTCCCTTTACGAGGCCACTTTAGGGAAATGTGTTTGTAGCTAGTAATAGTGGCAGCAATCACATATTGAGAGGTGTCAAAAGTATTAATGTTTATTACTCAGGTAGGAATACAAATCCTACTGTTTAAAAAGACTTTTGTAGAAGTTAGAGGTTAAACTTAAGCTTTTTATTCAAGTAAGAGTGTAAAAGTAGAATTTTTAAAACTACTTAAAGTATAAAGTAAAAGTAATGCAGGAGAAAATGTTAAGGACAGAATCTTTACTGCACTACTCTAATAAAGGAACATTTTTCTACAATTCTGGATGATAACTTCCTTAGCCTTCATTTTATTAGTTTTATAACTAATGGTAACTGTGTCAAATTTAGCTTTCAATCATCTTAAAAGACAATTTACTATGGTATGTAGTGAACAACAAGTTGGGGCAGCACCGAGGCCAACCACAAAAAAACATTTGTCTGGATGAAACAAAATATTTCGATTTTTTTTTTTTATACCAACAGTCCATTACGAAAATTAGCCTAAATAAAACAAAACTAACACGTTTAGTTTTTTTAATGTAAGGAGTAGAAGTTAAAAGTTGTCTAAAAAATAATTACCCCAGCTAAGTATAGATAGCCAACATTTCTACTTAAGTAAGGTAACAAAGTATTTTAAAGTATTTTTGCTTTGTTACGTGAAACCGCTGCATATTCACAACTTTAAACTGGTTCCTATGCTGCTTTACAGAGGAAAGGATTTTATTATCAATAAAGCACCAAAGCAACCATGTTGATTATGGCTCATATCAATATGCTCTGTCTCAAAGTCCCAACTCTCTTTTGTCTTCATAGCTCCATTGCTGACACTGAATCAATACGTTTGTGATGCACTCTGTCCTTGTAGGTTCCCAGCTACTCACTTGTTGTTAGAGCACTCGATACGGGAAGCCCACCAATGTCATCCACTGCCATGGTCAGCATAGAGGTGTCTGACATCAACGACAATCCACCCACCTTCTTCCCAGCAAACCTTACTGCTGTCATACAGGTAAACATGGCTCTAACATTTCAAGTCCAACTGAAGATTGTGATAATAAGCCCAAGAAAATCAGATTTGTTCATAGTAATCTGAGTTGTGTGCTGTTTAATGAGAGTGCAGTTAAAAACTCTGACTGCCAGGCGAAGAAGGCTCAATCTATAAACCTTAGCCAGGCACTTTCACTCTCTGGAGGCTCTGCACATGTTCTTTCAATCTCTACCAGACCAACTCCAGATTCTCATTCTTGTCGATGTGTAGTCCCACAATCATCTGGGGCACTGCAGGGCGATAGACGGTCCTTCTCCATCATCAAACAGAGATACAGAGCGAGCCTATGTTTCACAAATGATGCAGAAGATAAAGCATCTCTAAATACCCAATTGGAATAGACAAGAAGTCAAACATGACAAAAGTAAACACATCAGATTTATTTAAAAGAGACATTTAACCCCAGAAGTTAACCAGAACAGGTCAGACCAGGTTGCAATAAGTCAGGTAGTCTCTTGAGTTATTTGACAGTATGGACGAGGAAAAGCAGAAGTTTACTGTGACACTTTTTGAAATTTTATCTTTTATATTGAATGCTGTGCAGCTAAAATTATTTTTGCCAATATATTTTACTTTTGGACATATGTTATAATGCTTAACCATAACAACTATATCAAGTTGTTTTTTTACACCTGGGAGAGGCTGATTCAAATTTTAAAAGCTTAAATAATTACTTCCCAAAAAAAAGGAGGTGCCAAAGTTGAATCAGATTAGAATCAGAACATGTTACAGTGAAGTTTTTTTTCTCTGCAACCTAGATATTAAACTGTTGGCATCTAATAACCATCCATATAATTTACCCAGAAAGTTTACCAGTGTTGTTTTGGCAGCTGTTTACATTCCACCCTCTGCTGTAGCAACACTGACACCCAAATGCATTTGTGGCAATGTGATTTAAATCACTTCCACTCTTTGATACATTTCAACAGTTTTTCAGTTGCCATAACAGAGAAACCAGAACTTCTTACCTGTTCTTACAGTTTTATGCAAATGCTAAAATAAGACCTTTCCTTTGGGAAGCCAGATCACTGTGCTTTATTTCTTAGCTAAGGAGAAGCCTATTGTAAGCCCCATTATAAGAGGAAACCTGCACTGAAGAGAACTGTATGAAGGATCAGTCAAACAGAACACTATTAGTAACGCTAGAAAACTTCTACACCAAAGACTAAATAAATATTCTGGCCCTGATGGCTGGAGACAGGCAACATAAATATGGGCAGGAAGAGGTGGATCAGCTGAGCAGTGATGAGAAACAGGGCAGAGCTAGACAGGTGAATGAAATGAGCAATCAAGCCAACCATCCGCACCAAAATCATGACAACTTAAGCTCAAGATAGCAAGCAAGGAGGCGTGCAGGAAGAAGCTCGGAAACAAGCTCCAGCAGAACCAGTGTTGTATAAAGTACTGAAATCTCGGAGTCAAGTAAAAGTATAAGTACCTCTCCAAGATATGACTTTGGTAAAAGTCCAAGTCACTGACTGAGATGTTACTTGAGTAAAAGCCTTAAAGTATCTAAAATGGCTTGTACTTAAGTATAAGAATTACTGTAAAAATAGATGTACTCAAGTAATGTAGTGAAAAGTATAAGTAAAAAGTAAGTCCAGTTTGGATGACATTTTTTTTTACATTTTGGTAAACTTTGAATGTTAAATTCACTTAAAATACTATACATAACCAAGTGTAGGATAAATTTAGACTGGCTTTGCGAAAAAGACGTATTCTATTGGTGTTGATGAAAAGGCCCAGGCAAGACCCGACTTTGTAGTCAGTAGGCGGGGTCAAAACAACTGCGTTTCTCTCACTCATTTTTTTTTTTTTTGTTTTTTTTTACTTAGTAACTAAACCAAACATTGAAAATGTATCTGAGTAAAAGTATGCAATTAAGTTCGTAAATGTAGTGAAGTAAAAGTGAAAGTTCTCAAAAAAATGTATACTCTTGGAAAGTTTAAAGTACTCCAAAATATACTTAAGTACAGTAGTGAAGTATTTTTACATTGTTACTATACAACACTGAGCAGAAGAATATTAGAGATAAGTGGGCCGGGATGGAGTAGATAACATGCTTCAAGCAGAGAGAGGATAAGACAGATGGAAGCCTGGAAACAGCCAATGAAGTGAATCCATTCTTCAATTGGTATCAGTTCTGGAACTAACTCTGCATCCTTCTCTACTGTCTACAGTCAAACGTATGTCCCACAGACCTATCAAGGGGATTCCTGAGGGTTCTGATATCTTTAACACTACCTCTATGTGAAATGCCACTTTTAGTTGCTGTTGCATCCGCTAAAGCAGTTTTAAGTGTCTTTTTTAATATTTTCTTAACTCCACTCTTAATTTTTTCCTCTGCTCCAGGAAAATAAGCCCATTGGCACCAGAATTCTGCAGCTGTCAGTCATCGACCAGGACTCCACTCACAACGGCCCACCTTTCTCCTTCAGCATCCTGTCTGGAAATGATGGCAGGGAGTTTAGGTTGGACTCAGATGGCACACTGGTGGCAAATCAAGTCTTCAGAAGGGACATAGCAATGGATTATGTTCTTCAGATCCAGGTAGAGTTTAACGCTGCTCTTTTTGTGTCCCAAGGTGAAAAAGATCTAGTTAAGTTCCATGATTGTATTTTCACATCATAAAGAAGAGAGAAAAGATTGAAGTAACCATTATTTGGTAAAAGGAAGAGGAGGACACAGCGACCTCTGCTGCTGTTTAGAGGTTAAAGATTGATATGACCTTTGGTGGAGATTAAATGTAAACTTTCTGTCAAAGTTCCTGTTTAACCATTAAAATTGTTCGGTTCCTAAAAATAAAAGGCAGAATATCAGGAGCACCAACAAACCACCAGAGTCCAGACATTGAGTCAGTTTTCAAATTTCTTTTGGGCTCTGAGGTAACAATAAGAATACAAGAGAAACCCAAAGGCAAGCCCGTAAAAAGCAAGGGTTATAGCGGGAGCTAATTGATATACAGCCTAATACATTTGTCTTCAGTTGTTTATAAACATGAAAATATATTTTGTATTATGTAAAAATTAGGATGTATAAAATGACTTCATTAATTTATGAGAATTATTTGCAACACTGTCCGCCAGAAGCAGAGTTCGACAGATTCAAAATGTTGCTCTAGCTGCTCAGAAAAATGAAAAAAAGTAATAAGATCAAAGTTAATAAGATTAGTATTTCTGAATCAGGTAAATTCTTTCCCACTGCGTCACTCAGAGCAAACCTGTATGATCTGCGGTGAACAGGTGCATTATAGCATGTATGCATGTCGGATAGCAGGGCAACTGTAGCTCTTTGATGCCCCAGATAATTTGCCAAACATTGATTTTTTATTCAACCCATTCATCCAAATGCAGCCTTTTATATATATATATAT
>NW_015150861.1:114305-125071 GCF_000732505.1 Cyprinodon variegatus
TTGACTTATTAGTTTTACATTGAAAAAAGGCTGATACACAGACTCAAAGCGGTACAAAAAAATTATGTCAATCTAATTGATTACCAGTTAATGTTGGATTTTTTTTCATGCACTGCACAGATTTTCTTGTGCACTCACAATGTGGGAACATTGCACGATTGCACAATCGTGCAGCTTAGAGGGAACATTGCACATTATTCTACTGTATGGTTTTTAAGTCAGGAGAATTGACAAAAGTGATTTACACTACATTCAGTCATTCACCCATTCATGTATGCCTTTTCTGGCTTTCAAGGGCCAGTTTAATGGCCTCGACAGGTCAGCCTTGAGTTTGATAGAATTCAATTTAATTCAGTTTATTTATATAGCTCCAGTTCACAACACACGTCATCTCAAGGCACTTTACAGTTCACCAGATCATCCTGTCAAATTCACTCAAAGTCATATAACTCTAGAGCAATAAACAATCCTATCAAAAACTAGACTTCAAAATTTAGAAGAATAAAAAACAAAATTTAAAATCTCCTTACAATGCAAAATGTAATATGGCTTATTTATAAAGACTCTGTCAATCTCTTAAATATTTGTTTATCTCATTTTTTAAGTTTATTTATTTGTTCTGTTTGGCTTCCTTTGTGTCCTCCCCTGCTTCAGGTGTCGGATTCTGGCAAACCTTCATTGTCCTCCTGCTCTAATCTCACTGTTCGAGTGATTGAGGAGAGTCTTCATCGGCCAGTAGCCTTACCAATGGAAATTCATATAATCACAATGGAGGATGAATTTCCAGGTGGTGTAATTGGGCAGCTCCATGCCACAGATGCCGACCCTTATGATGCACTGACCTTTGGACACGCAGCCCCCTCCCAGCGCAGTCTGTTCAAGATCAGCCCCCACGATGGGAAGATCATTGCCCTCAGTGGGTTGGATGCAGGTGAATACTTCCTCAATGCCAGCGTTAGCGATGGCCGCTTTAACGTGCCTGTTCCTGTGAGCGTGCATGTAGAGCAAGCATCCCCTGATATGCTTCGTGACGCTGTGACTGTGCGCTTTGAAAGTGTAGCGCCACACGACTTTGTAGCATCATACCTGAAGAGCGTGGTGAAGGTGATGCAGCAGGCGGCCACCTCCCAACAGCACGACAGGCTGCACCTGCTCAGCCTGCAACCAGTCGGTGGAACACAGCAACTGGACCTGCTTGTTTCCGTGGAAACAGCAGGAGGGGGTTACTATAAGGCCGCTTACCTGACTCAGAAACTTAGCACCTCACGGCGGAAACTGGAGGATGTGCTCAGAGTCTCAGCTATTCTGGATAAGAACTGTTCTGGGTTGGAGTGTCGGGGGGCGCAATGTGAGCAGAGTATCACTCTGGATTCACACAACTTGGCGACATACAGCACTCCTCGAGTCAGTTTTGTCTCGCCTCGCTTCCACAGGACTTCACGCTGCACATGCCACGGTAAGAAATTGGATCTCCTCCTTTTATTGGCAATTACCAAATGAGAAAAGTCAATAAAGTGTCTATTATGTAAAAAATATAGACTTCAGGAGGTAATGGAATTTTACTACAGCTCAATTTCTTTTATAATTGCTGTATTGCTGCATTATTTAATACGATTATTACATTTTGCTGTGGTTTTAAAATGGTCACATGGTGGCTTTTCCAAAATAAAGGTAATGATTTTTACCTTCAAACCATATAGGTGGACCTAGCCTGTCTTGTCATCATGAAATTATAAAAACATAAACATTATGATCACACAATGATGGTGGTGCATACAGAAAACAATTCCCTCAGTCAAATGGCAAAAAAAGACAATTTAAATAAAAAAAAATATTTAAAAAAAACGAAGGGCGGAAGACCTGTTGAGCCATTGCAATTACAGGCATTTCAACCTTCAGACCTTACCCACAACAGTTTTTCATTTCTTTTCTTTTCAGTGAGAGATACCAGCATTACAGGCTGACTGTTCCATTGCTTTGGTCTAAGCTATTTTTGTATATAGACACATATCTGTTAAATTTAAAGTGGAACTTACAAATAAAATGACTTTCAATTACAATAATTTGACAAATCAGTTTTTCATTCAGCCTTAAGTTGGATATTCTCTGCAAACAGTGACATAAAACAGCTAAGGATGTCCTAAACTTATTTGCCAAATGACTAATGACATAAAGGCACTCTCCATGGTTCTGAAAATCGGATCACCTTTAGGCTAATTTGTTAATAAAAACTTTAAACAAAGTATCTTTAGTTTGTGTTTCAAGAGAACAAATCCTACATAGAGAACTTCTAACAGCATAGAGCAGGTGAATATTTTAGTTTAAGGAATTTACTTTATGATTTTAAATTTTTTTGATTAACATGTGGGATCATATACTTTATTAAAGTAGTGTGCTTTTGTTGTTGATAAAACAAAGGTTGTTCTCTAGAAACGTTGTCAACATGATGTTACCATAAGGGAATCAAAGCTGAATACAAAACTAAAACCACTATTGTTTGGTGGCTACCAATATGCATATTGATTGATTGATTTGTGATCTTATTTGTTAAATACTGAATCACATTATATTTTTTTCTTCAAAAGACAAAATGTCACATTTTGATATAACCACAGCAAGAAAAATTGAATAATGTTATTATATAATGAAATAAATCGGAATCTTTCCACTAATGTTGACCTTTTGGAGGCATTTATTTCAATAGACAGTTGTAGTCATGTTTTATTGCAGTTTTAAGTTTAAGTTATTACATAATGCAGCATTACAAGCACTTTGAAAATATAAAGTGACATTTAGAAACCATTGTTTTCATTTATACTCTCCTTTTACTGGTTTGTCTTTCATAAAGATTCATAATTGCAAATAATTTCTAAAACTGCAACAATATCATTCTTTCTGATTGACCTGCTTTACTCATTTTAATATCTATCTGAAGAATATCCTGATATCTGTCAAGAGAAGCGGTGGTACCACTTCCTCATTTTCTCTCTGTCCATGTGTGTTTGTGCACAGATGCCAGTTGTGCGGTTCTGCTAGAACAGTGCGAGGACCAGCTGTGCCCACCAGACATGCAGTGTGTTTCAGTTGAGCCCACTAGAGGACGCTACGCATGCCAGTGTCCGCGGGGCAAACTGGGGGAATGTGCAGGTGTGATGAGGGGATGAACCTTTGAATGAAATAAATGCGTTTGAGCTCAGAAGCAGAGTGGTGTGTTTACAATGACCTTCGGTGTTGTGCTGCATACAGGTCACACGTCACTGAGTTTCTCAGGCAACAGCTACATTAAATACAGACTGTCCAAGCAGCTGCAGATGGAGCTGAAACTGACCCTGAGGATCAGGACGCTGCAGAGCCGAGGAATCATCATGTATATGCACAACGAGCGCTGCGTTATTCTCAAGGTAACTGCCCACACACACTCATAGCAGTTGGTGAAACCATTGTTTTAACGAAGGCAAACTTTAGAGAAAGTATTCTGTAGATCTTTTCAGAAGTTCCTTGATGTGTTAAAGTTTCATAGCATTTCAGAAACTCCTGTCCCCCAAGGTGGTGGTAGTGTGATGGTCTGCTGCTGCTTTGTTGCATCAGGATCTGAATGACTTCCTGTTATGGATGGAACCAATCCATCCTGTAGGACAGTGTTTCCTAACTGAGGATACGCTTACCCCTAGTGGTTCGCGAGTGCATTGCAAGGGGTACATTAGAATATTTTATTTATCAGGTAATAAAATAGGGCTGGGATGTGTTTTGCTTTCTGAGGACCCGATTAAAAAATTAAACAAGCTTTTATCGACCAAAAGGTAAATTTTTGTTAGATGTTTGAGTTTAACTTCAGCTTTAACAAACATCCAAACCAAGCAGAGGAACAGACAAGATGTGGAGAACAGGCTGGTATCAGCTGTTTTTCATACTGAGCTCATCAAAGCAGCTCATGTGTCTTGATGAAAACAAAGTGAAACTAATTAAGTAAGTCTGACTATCATTTTTGTCCAGTATTTAGTTCCATATTCATTGACTTTAAGTGTGATTATAAGGAGTTACTCAAAGGAGCTCCAGTTTTATAAATACAGGTTTATAATAGGATTATATTTTGTATTTATTTCCATTTCTTACGAACTTTCAGGCATCAAATTTATGATGTTTTTTCTTTATTTGAGATGAAAAGCATAAAATTATAGAAATAAAATGCTCAAATTAAAAGATTAAGTAAAATAGTCCTCGTCACAGTTATTGTATGTTCCACTTTTGGACAATCATAAATACTTTTGACTGAGGGCGACTCACAGAATTCAACTTTATTGTCATTACACTGTCACAAGTACAAAGCAATGAAATTCACTCTCTGCATTTAACCCCTCCCCTTGGGGAGCAGTGGGCTGCCATTGTGTGGCACCCGGGGAGCAGTGTGGGGGTTAAGGGTCCTGCTCAGGGATCCAGAGTGGTAGTCTCACAGAGTTCCTGAACTCAGAACCTCAGGGATCCAAGTGCAATGGCCTAACCACTAGACCACTACTCCCCACCATTGGCACAAAGGGTGCACAAGTGAAAAAAGGTTGGGAAGCACTGCTTAAGAAGAATTTTCAACGCTCAGTTTTAGGCTCAGGCACGCCTGTATTATGCAGCAGGATTGTGATCTGGAGCACGAGTTCACCTGGAAACTTCTGAAAGAACATCTGAAGGGTTCAAAGCAGATTTGCTAACACCTGTGGTTGTTCATGCTGGAAAACCCTCCAGTGGGTCAGAATTTTAGAATAGTCTCCTGAAAGAGTGGCCAAAACTGTGATGGAAAAGAAACATGAAGGCTTTATGACATTAGTTCATCGGGGCAATTTGTTTTTTGGGCCAGCTTGCTTTAAATTATTTATTCCTTTGATAATTAAAAGCTCAATTTGTCAATCTTTTTTTATTTTCTCAGGTTATTTTTTCTGTGGTCTGTTTCACAAAGCAGGTTTAAAAAATAAGATTAAAATCCTCAACTCTAAATTGATCTAGCCTAAGGTTTCACAATGGCTTCTATGATTTAGTTCAATCAACTCTAAGTAGGTCCACTTAGAGTTAACTGGTGGATGACAGGTTTAAAAAGCCATCATTAGTGGAGCCCCAAAATCCACAAGTCAGCATGACAACAAGCAACAGGAAGTGCCTCTTTCACCCCGCAGGAACTAGAGATTTTAATGCAGAAATGAAAAAAAAAAAGAGAATGTGTTCAAAGACAGAGAAACATCGCAACAGCTGCAAAGGAGCGCAAGATGGCGAAGGCGAAGACTGTTGCTGTAGTTAATGCGTAAATTTATTTAAAGGGTTCATAGAATGAGTGCTGGTCCTTAAGGTCTCTGAATAGGGTGTGTAACATTGGTTGGGCTGAAAATGGCTTATTTCCTGTTCTATGAGCCCTAATGCAAGTATGGTTAAAAGCCCTAGAATGAAACGACAGGTTTTCTTCCTTTTATGGTATGCTCATTAATATTTAGATGAGCTGTGCGCTGATTGGTTGGTTTACAATGAGCAAAGCTGCTGAGCAAAGACGCATCAAAGCATTATGATGACCTGCCTACCGTAGTGGATTTCTTGAAAAGTGGAACAAGACGATTTACATTTAAGATAAGAAAAAAACAATTGTTTTTGCAGTTGAAGTGCATATTTTTAATCATCTTTTTTTAAGTATAAATATACTCATTCCACTGACAATTCATCTTATTTACCCACTCAAATAAAACGTGAATACACTTAATTTAAGAATTTGTTACTTCTATCTAGATTGTGTTTGTAGTGTTGTTCTCCCTGTTGTAACAAACCAGGTCTAATCAGTGGAGGAAGGGGCTGTTCTGGTCTCTACAGCAGAAGTCATTGAGTGTGTCTGTGTTCCTACAGTTGGACGAAGGGAAGCTGTGGTTCCAGCTCTCTTGTGCCCCACTGCTGAATGGAGGTTCTGACGGTCCTGACATGTTGGGTCCTGCTGGACGTCGCATCAATGATGGCAACTGGCACACTGTGGCACTGGAACTGAACCGTAATTTCAGTAGCCTGGCTCTGGATGACAGCTATATCGAGCAGCGGCACCCCCCCTCCCTAATCCAAACATTATCTCCAGATCGAACGTTCTACTTTGGAGCGCTGGTCAGTACCTGCTTCATACAGTCACCGCTGTTATGATTATCTGCTATCCTAGTTTCACACTCTTCATTATTCATTTTGTTTTATAAACTCAGTATAAGTTGGAGTGAGAGAACAAAACCTTCTGTTAGATTGCCTTAAAATGTATTAAGCTGCTTCAGTAAGCTGCATTTTTAAGAGGCTCCCATCTTTCTTATTAGTAAGACTGATGAGACTATCAGGTGTAGATATACCTGAATAATAGCAGGTGAATAAATAGATAATCCCACTATAAAACCTCAACTTCTGAAAGAAATACTTTGACAGTAATATGTTGCCTAAATCTAAGCATAGCAGAAGTGTATAGATGGGATTACTGCAACTGCAGCAGGCATGGAAAGAATAATGTGCCTCGTATTCAATACATTACAAACTATAAAGATTTATTTGTAAATCTGAAAAGCTAAATAACACTTGCAATAGATGTATCAGATTACTAGAAATATTTTTTATCCAAAGTAAATAAATAATGGATTATTTCATTTATTCATCAAAGTTATCAATGAAAAACATTCATGTTTTTACTTTATGGTCATCATTAGTCTAGTTAATTAGTTTTTATATTCTCAAGTTAAAATCTGTTTTGCTACCAAAATATATATTTACACACACACAGTGAATGCCATACGCTCCTATTTGGTCCCTGACCCGGTCAAGGTTGTCAGTTGGCCTGTCCATGTCATAAGATGAATTCTGAAACTGAAATGAAATCTATTAATTCAATTCAATTCAGTTTATTTCTATAGCGGCAATTCACAACATGTCATCTCAAGCCACTTTACAGTTCAACCAGATCAAACAGTCAAATTGATTCAAAGCTTTCTATCTAAGGAAAACCAGCTGATTGCATTCGAATCATTGACTCTTCAGCAATCCCTCACACTAAGCATGCTTGTAGCGACAGTGGAGAGGAAAAACTCTCAAGGAGAAAGAAGCATAGATACAAAAGGCCACTTTTCAAACATGAGAAACACATGATAATGGGCACAATGCACAACTTTACTACTTCTTGAACTTAAGGCAGCCTATCTTTTTCTACTGGATGAATTAATTAATCCAGGTGTGCCTGGCCTCAGTAACCATGGCCAGACACACCTGGATTAATCAGTTCATCCTGTAATGAAAGACAGGTAATAAGGAGCTGCCTTAATTTCAGGAAGTAGTGGCGTTGTGCATAGAGCCCATAGAATGCACTTCAAGCGTGTTTTCCATTTGCCTCTCCATATATATATATATATATATATATATATATATATATATATATATATATATATATATATATATATATATATATTATCTTGTGTGGTTTGTTGTATATATATATTTAAAATTGTTTGTATATCTGGAGTGTGGAACATAAGTAATTTCCCTCTGGGATTATTAAAGTATGTCTGATTCCGATTCTGTTTCTCCTCGAACCCCAGTCAGCCTCAGCAGATGGCCGCTGACAATGAGTCTGCTTCTGCTGGAGGTTTCTTCCTGATAAAAGAGAGTTTTTTCTCTCCACTGTGATGCACAGTAGCCACAAGCTCATCCAGGAACCACTTCCTGGATCCTGATCCAGATCCTGCCGTCAGTGACTGGATGCAATCAGACTGAATGATCTCTCTAAACTGCACGTAGATGACATATTGTGAATTGAATTTAAAAACCTCTCTGTAAACTGAAAGCATGTACAAGCAACAAGACATTCCGCTTACTCAGAACTCAGGAAGGCTGATTTAAATGATAAAAATTCTGCAACTGTCTTGAATTGTTACAAATCTTTGCCATGGAGCATCTTTGGATTCAACATCCTGCCTTGAGAAGTTCACTCAGCCTCATACTAAGAAGCTTTGGTTTTACAACCATTTAAACTTTAAACAGTTGGTCATTATAGCCCAGTCAGTGTTACATGTGACCTCATTATTATATGACTGAATAAAAAGTCTTACTTCTTATTGAAATCACAGCAGGAAACACATTCATATTGAGGATGGGGCAGAAGCACTAAGGCTGTAGCTAACGATTATTTATCAATCTGTTGATTTAATTAATCGATAATCAAATAGCCAAAGGTTCCTTAAAAAAGTTTTTTTTTACTAAATTAAACCAGGGGAAACAAAAACTTTTCAACTTGAGTAGTTCTGTATAAAGCATATTGTCAGATGAAAACGTTTTTTATCTTAAATGTAAAATGTGTATATATTTATTTTACAATCTTGGTATAATTGCTGCTCTATGTGGGGTCGCTCTGTCAGCTAAAGGCATATTTTACAGTCCCTATACTTCAATTAATTATTAATTGATTACTAAATTAGTTGACAATTATTTCAGGCGATTATTCCCAAATAATCTAATTAATTGGTTCAACCCTACATCACACCATGCCTCTTGTTTTCAGTGTAGGTAGAGATTTAAATGATTTGTTCTTTTGTTTTTATTCACCTATGAATTCTGAACCCTTAATTTTCAGGTACAGCCGCCGCATTCACGTAATCTCGTAGCCTCCCAGAAGGACCCACGGGTGTATGAGGGATTCCAAGGATGCCTTGATTCAGTCATGCTGAATAATAAAGAGTTGCCTCTGCAGAACAAACGGTCGCAGTATGCAGAGGTAGTGGAACTGACAGAGCTGAAGCTTGGATGCATTCTCTACCCTGATGCCTGCCAGCATCAACCCTGTCGCAACGGTGCCACTTGTACCAGTCTGCCCTCTGGTGGTAAGTCACACTAAATACTAAAGAAAAGAGAAAAAGCAGTGCTGATTAGAGGAATTATTCAGCTGACAACCTTTTTATCCACTAACAACAGTATATGCTTATATCCCAGGCTATTTTACTTTTACATTGATTTTTATTAAGGGAATAAGTAAACGTGAAATAAGATGCCCTTCCCTTCATTTCTTTTCAACATATTTTAGGGTGAAACTGAATCCACATTTAGTTTTTGTAGACTTTTTACGACTGTATCATCTTCTTAAAGCTTATACAGTATCAGCCATTCAAAATGGCCCTTCCCAGTCAAAAGCCAGCCAAATGGCAGCCCACTTCCCTGCAGCTGCCAGAAAAATCCCATCCAACTTCCAGCCACTGTCCTTCTCCAGAGCGTGCATATTTCTATAATATTTTAGTACAAAGATTGATGTTTATAAAGGAATTGCAGGGGATCAGTCAAGGGCCCATCAAGGAAAGTGGAGAAATTTTGGATGGTTTTTACTGTTGCACATCCCATAATGATTCCCCAGCATTTAGTCCTTGACAGCTTTATTTCAAACTCTCTAGGTCTCATCTTTATTTCCTTACTAAACAACACAAATTTTCTAATCGATTGTAAGAGGATTGGCAGAAATAACGAGGTGAAAATGACTGATAATTTTGGGCAGAGATGCATTGGGAAAATAAACCATAGTTCTGAGAATAGTGTGATACAGTTTTCTACTTTCCACCAACGAAAAGGCCAAAGTATTTTTCTTCTCTCTGCGTGTTAAGTGCTGAAGGAAATGGGGAAAGATGGCCCCTCTCCTCCTAATGCCAAAGAATAAAAACTTCCTGACTAGAGCAGTTGGCATGGAGGGATTGTTAATTCATGGATTGCACTTTTAATCAGAAAGAGAATGTTTCTCTGCTGGCAGGCTGATGAACTCCATGCTTTTTAATGGAGAAATGTGCTTTATTTTTATCTGTTTTACTTTAAAAAAAAAATCAGTCTGTTCAAGGACATTTGATGACCTTGATGGATAAACTTAAGAGATATAAATTCTGGTTTAATTCATTGTCTATACTAAAACACACATTTTCATTTGTGTTTCTTGTCGTTCCTCGTGTTATAGGGTCTTGCCATATTTTAAATAATTTTTCATCATTTTAGTTTTGCCGCTGCAGTTGAAATCATAAATCTCACAATGAGAGGAGATGCCTTGAACCAAACTTAGCTAAAGCTACTTTCCATCTGCAGTCCTTGAGAAATTGCTGGTGAAGATTCTCAGTCATCCAGATCATAGTCATTCCAAAAGAAGTTAAACACAATCCACTGGACTTTGTTTCAAAATTTGAAGACATTTCGCTTCCCATTCAGGAAGCTTTTTAAATCCAAAATATCAGGATTAGCGTTGAGTTTGTAGCTCAACAAAGCTTTGTTTTTGTTTAGAAACATGCAAACTGAAACGGGCGAACGGGTCCATCCCTTTGGAATGGGGGTTGTTTGGCTTCTTTTTGAGCCTGTTATGCCACATACCTGTCTATGTCTCTGAAAGGGGGAGTTAAAGGGAATTGTTGGCCTGGCTGAATAAGCGAGGTCTTCTGTTCCCCTGTAAAGGGGTTGGGGTTGTGATCATAGCGAGAAAGGGATCAACTCAATTGCTGCATTGTAGTTTTTTTTTTTTTTACAGGGCTTTGTTGAGCTACTGTATAAAGCCTCAAACTCAACGCTAATCCTGACATTTTGAATTGAAAAAACTTCCTGGATGGGAAACGAAACATCTTCAAACTTGGAAACAAAGTCCAGTGGATTGATTTTTAACTTTTTTAGAATGTCCTTGAGAAATTGTGCACAAAAAAAGCTTTTAGGAAATTCTCTTTGCTGATATACACTATATTGCCAAAAGTATTTGCTCACCTGCCTTGACTCACATG
>NW_015150861.1:125817-144897 GCF_000732505.1 Cyprinodon variegatus
TTCATGTTAGAGCATTTCTTTATTTGTGGCATTCTAGGTAATATCATGTTTGTTTATTAATTTGAGTTTTGTCTACACCTATTTTTTGCTAGACTACGTCCTTGTAGCTCTGATTAGTTCTATTCATGCTCGTTTTCAGCCTCTTCCATCATGCAGTCAGCTTCTTCCTGTTTATCTATCCCATAATTATCAGTCTCCATGTATCACCGGTGTGTGGCACATTATAGACCAGTCACTTCCCTTAACTCTCAGATCATACCTTCCTGTTATTCTTCATTCATGCCATCCCATAATCATGATCTCATTTTTCATCCACCTGCTCTGGTCCCACCAGCATGTCTGCATATATGGTCCAACTCCAAGTACCACATCCCTGACATTAGCAGCACAGTTCAGACAGCTCTAAATGGAAAAAAATAAAACGTAGGGAAAATTGAGATATTGCAAATGCTTAAAAGGCAGATAAGGATACACACTGACATTAATGATGCTTTAGCCAACAGTTTAAATAAAATGCTGCTACTTTATTATTTATAAACACTTTAAAACAACCAGAGCTGCTTCATGGTCTCAGGCTCTTCCAAAATCCTAGGAATTAAAATGTGGCTTTAAGATTTTTTAAAGTGAACAGTCTGACAGCTAAAGAGATAAATAGCTCAGTCAAAGGCCAATTAAACAAAGGGACTTTTCATCTTGACTTAAAGCCACTTTAGATTTAATCACTTTTACAGTTTGTTTTTTTTTTTCCAGATTAGCGGAGAATAAGACCTAAAAGCTTCTTCTCCTTATTTGGTTCTGGTTATGGGTATGCAGAGTAATCCCAGAGAGATCTGGGTGGTTGATCCACTGCCAGCAAGTGATTTGTAAACTAATAGATGTATTTTAAAATCTGTCTTATGAGATACAGGGAGCTACTGGAAGGACTTCAGAACTGGACTAATATTCTCTGCTTTCTTAGTTCTAGTGAGGACTCAGGCAGCAGCATTCTGGATCAGCCGCAGCTTTGTGATCCACTTTTTAGGCAGATCTGTGGTAACCTGACAACAGCCAGATGCATGTCTCGCTCCGCCCAGCTCCACTGAGCGGAGCTAGGCGGAGTGAGACATGCATCTGGCTGTTGTCAGGTTAGATCTGTGGAGCTGCAGGGATCAATTCTATTAAAGATGAAAGCATGGATTTCTTTTTATTATCCTGCATATATATTAGTGCCTAAAACCTGGAGATGTTCTTCAGGTGGTAGAATGACTGATTCTGAAGATTCAGGTCGAGTCCATCACTGAATCCAGATTTCAGGCCTTATCACTGGCTTCTAACTGAAGTAATTGAAGCTGTGTGCTAATGGCTTGGGTAACGGCATCAGAGTTAATGACTTAAAAACGCTCAACAACTAGTTCTGTTCTTGAAAATCCTCTAGAACCACTGGAGATTAGAAATAGAAGAATTCTTTATAAAAAGGGGTACATATTGACAACCATGAGATTCCTCTTTAGAAAACCGTTTAAGTCCAGTCAGCAAGGAATAAATAATAAATCATTATCTATACCTAAAACTAATACGTTTGCAGTGATTTAATGAATTTCGCGTTAATCAGTGAAAAAATAAAAATCATTTTCATTGCGATCACTGAGTCTTGAAGTGGCCATTTTGACCCAAATATAGTACCACCTCACTCCTGACATAGCAGTTACATTTAGGCCAAATTAAATCAACATTTCAAAGTTGATTTAATTTAGTTTAGAATACAGTTTTAACAAATCAAGTAAATAGAAATACTTATTTCTAGGTGAACTATTGCCTGAATTGATTTTAATCCCTTTTTTTTCTTGCATTTCTAGTTAATTTTATTAGTCTGTTTACACGTTTAAGTTTTTGGATATAGGTTTTATATATTTCTTTTTTAATCAGGATTTTATTACATGCCAGACAATTATATATTTTTTTATCTGTAGGTGAGATACCAGGCATCCCCTAACTTTCTTCCTTTTCCCACCTTTTTGTCTTTCAGGCTTTACATGTAGCTGTAATCCTCAGTACACCGGAAGAAGCTGTGAGACGGAGATCACAGTGTGTGTTCCCAGCCCCTGTCAGAACGGCGGCGTGTGTAAACCCATCGGGAACGCATTCCTCTGCAGCTGCAGGAGAGGCTTCAGGGGCCTAATGTGAGTTCAAACCCAAACAGCTCAACTCATCATGGACCATTACAGCAAACACCAGAAATGGCTCAGCTGCCTACTTCATGCTTTTTCATTCTAAATGTTTGGCAGTTATCAGTTAACATCAGATAATGATCACACCGAGCTGGTGTTCTGCCAGATCAGCAAACCCTGTCAGACCAGCATACCCATCATCAATACGCCTTGGCAAGATGTCAGAAAATGCACTTTTAACTACCTCGACGGGCGTGTATCCCTTTAGTCATGTACAAAATAAACTATTTAAGGTCGGATCACCATACGCTTCAAACACCAAACGGTAGGTAATTAGATTGTTTTTTGTTTTTTTTTACATGACTAAAGGGATACACACCCATTGTGGTAGTTTTAAAGTATTTTTGTACAAAACTAAAGGGATAAATGGGTATTGACTATGGGTATGCTGGTCTGACGGGGTATGCCCATCTGACAGAACACCAGGTTAGTTTGGAGATCTTCTTTGCTTTTAAAAAAAACAATTTATAAAAAACTACCCAGGTGATATTAAAGAGTTTGATCTGAAACATCCCCATAGAATCAGAAAGAAAAAAAAACAAAAAAAACCCAGAATAAATCAATAAGTAGGTGGACTTTGTGACATCATGTCGTTCGTCTGGTTGAAGCAAAGGAACGCAGCTAAAATTCACCGTCTAACACCAGACTTCCTTGAATCCTTTAAACTAGGCATACCCTGAGCGATTTTTTCAATAATTGCACGCAGCTACAGCTCACAATCTACGACAAAACCGCAGTGTTTCGTCGTAGATTGCGAGTTCACAGCTCAGGATGTATGTTCTCACACTGTGTGGCCCGACGCTCTGATGCGATCTACCTGCTCACACTGCAAGTCTGAAAACAACGTGGGACTGGGCTCCGCAGTGAGATGGCGCTACTCTGACTCATATATCCAGAAGCCAAACGAGTAGAAGAGGAATATGAAGCTCACTAGAGTGAAATGCGCTGCCTTGGCAATTCGGGCAATTTTATGCTGAAAGCCCTAAAAATAAAAGGCGACGACGTATTTGGACAAAGACATGGCCGAGCAAAATGTGGCTACTACGGTCTGTCAATTTTATAGAAAGAACTCCATTTCACTCATTGCACCCCTACCATGCTTCTGGGTTTTCATCTGAGACGAAGAAGAACAATCCAGGTTTGCCCACTGAGCGATTTTTTTCCCACAGTGGCCGACTGAATTTTAAACATGTTTGATTTTCTCCCAACCTTACGATTCCTGGTGGGGAGATGGTCGTTAGAGGCTGATCGCCCCTCGTACACTACATGATGCACGATCAGGCTGAAAGTCAGATCTAAAAATTCACGCACGACTGGAGAATCGGCCTGAAAAGTGCAACAAATCGTACAGTGAATGCCCGGGGTTAGCTTTCTGACTGAAGTGGACGTTTGCTTTTCAGCAAAAACAGACATCTTTGTTATTGACTGGCTGTTGTAGTGCAGCCTCACTATTAGCCGTATTAACAGCGCCACTGTCACTCCAGCTCCCAGGAAGAATGCCATGTTTGACACAAGCTTTCACATTCCAATGCCTTGAAGCTGACTTGTTAGCTGTTTGCATGCATCAATGCAATCATGTGCAATAATCAACCTAAAAATTGTGTAAAAAGGGAGCCCAGGTGTTAGCCAATGATGCCACTTCAAAGAGTAATAAGCAGAACTTGAAAAACTGACGGCTCTTATGCTACGTTCACTCCGGATGCAGCAAAAGCAGCAAAATCGCGTCTGCTGCTTCATTTTTGCTGCGTGTACCAGTCAGTTCTAACGCGCGAATGAAGCAGCTTTGCTGCTCTGGCTGCGCGGTCCAAAAGTGTGTCTGACGCGCGTTGGGAGGAGCTATTCTATCCTTTCTCTGCCTTGCAGCTATATTTGCTGTGATCAGTGGGAATAAAGTAGTTTTAATATGTTTTTAAGTGGGAAAGTCCACCTGAAAACTTAATCAATGCAGTCAGTTCATCCAGATTACCAACCTGCGTTCTAATATTAGTTCTGTCAGAGCTGCTCAGACCCCCACATACCAGCGATGCGCTGTCAGTAGGGGTCACAGCAGCCTCTGGCCCGGTCGCCTCCTCGCGGTGCGGCGGCTGGTAGGAGTTTTTCATCTAAATAATCTAAACTGCAGGCACCAGGATAATAAAAGCGAACATATTCTGCCGGCAGATTTCTGCATTTTAAGTTAATTTATGCGTCAATGAACTGTTTCAGAGGAGTGATCACAGCGCTCCATATCATCAGTGATGTGTCTGTCTCGCTGCCAGCTCCCAGATCAGCTTCTCTGATTGGTTGATGCGGTGCGTCAAGCAGCAAAAGTTCAATTTTTCCATCTCGAGCAGCAGTGCGTTTGCGACGCGTCACGCGGGTCAGATGCTTAAACGCGCCTGACGCGCTGCTTCAGCTGCTCAGACGTGCTGCGCCTGCTGCTCAAAACGCGCTGCGGGACCTTTTGCTGTGCCTTGATGCGTGTCAACCATTGACTTTGCATGTAAATTCGCTGCTTCTGCCGCGCATGCTGTGTCCGGTGTGAACGCAGCATTATACTTGTTAGGATTCAGACTGAGGACCCAGATACAACAGGAAATAACTTTAAAAGATTTATTGAAGAAACTGCAGGTAATTCGGGATCAGGGGAACCAGAGCCTCTGGAAGGGATAGAACAGGTTAGTGGCTGAGATGGATGATTTAAAAGTTTAGACTGCTAAGCCACTAACCTTAAATATCAAGGCGGGGAGTCTTGGTTTCTGAAAACTTTGGTTCCTCTACAGTTATTTCTCACTGAGGCTTGGCAGGTAATCGTGGTCAAAGGAAGTCCAGGGTCAGAGCCAGGTGATCAGATATTCAGAGAATCCAAAACAGAATCCAGGGACAAAGTCAGGGCACAGAAACATCCAGGCAGCACAAAAAAGATCCAACAGGGGCTAGGCAGGCTCAAAAATCAGGAGGCAGAAAAAGGTCAGGATCAGGTAAACAGGCAGAGGAAAATATTACCTGAGTGAAGTTGGCCCCCCCACCTTCTTCAAATATTTCTAGAGGTCATCAAAGGTCAACCAGCCCCTCCACCTTCTTCAAATCACACGAAGAATGAACAAATGTTCACTGAGCTTTGATAGCTTCTACAAACAATTATTATAATTAAAATGATAGCAGTACAAAACATTTATATATTTTAAAATATGCGTTTTTAAATTTTTCATATATTTTAAATATTTTATATTTAAAATTAATTTTATATTTTTGTATGGCAATTTTCATTTGTACTGCTATCATTTTAATGATATTGATAATATTTTGTAGAGGACATCAAAGGTCAGTTAACATCTGTTTTTGCTGCACAAAACGTTTGACACCAATTTTGTCTAATTTGAAGAAGGTGGGGAGGCTGGTTGACCTTTTGACCTTTACATTTTCATTAATATCTTCAAAGCCAAAGCAGAACAAACGACAGTTTTTGCTGCACAAACCAGCACAAAAAGAACCGAGTTAGTTGACACCCATTTTGTCTGATTTGAAGAAGGTGGGGGGGGGCTGGTTGACCTTTAATGACCTCTAGAAATATTTATTTATATCTTTAAAATGATAGCGGCACAAACGTAGCACAAACGTTTGACACCAATTTTGTCTGATTTGAAGAAGGTGGGGGGGGGGGCAACTTCACTCAGGTGAAAAACCTTGGATGATTACTAACCAAGGCTTTCAGGCAATCTTTCACCATCAACTAGTCAGAGGCCTGCTTAAGAAGGCTGGCAAACAGGTCAGAGGAATCAGTGATAATTAGGCTGAGCAGCAGCAGCACAGGGGGGTCAAATGAACAGGCAGAGCAGTAGGAGGAGGGGAATGAAATGACAAACACTAGCTGACGGGCCAGAAACATAACACTGCTTTGAGTTGGTAAGAACCAATTTACCTAAGAAAAATGAACAAACCACAGGAGAAAGTTGAGGAAAATGAAAAGGCAAATCCAGTTAAACTAAGGTTGTATATGATCCTGGATTTTTTGCTGATATTTTCAACTCAACCGGCCAAAAAAATAATACTGATATTTTTCCCTTTACCCATTTATAGACACCATGTAGTTTTCTCACTTCTGTCCTTTCTAAGTTCAGCATTTATGTCTTTCCTTTGAGCATTGAGGGTTAGTATGCTAACAAGGCTAACATCTGAATGTCTCTGGTAGGTTTGTGGATGTTGTTGAGGACCTAAATGCAGAGATGAGGAGGCAGAGATTATTTCTTGCAGATTTAATTTAGATCTAGATGGTAACAGAAGCACAAAGCCAGAAATAATAAGCAGGTAAGCAAACCTAGGAGATGCCAGGCAGAAACATGCATGAGGAGTGAAGAGGATCCTGCAACGTGGAACAGCAGAGGAGGAGTATATATGGGAGAGGACAATACACTGTAAATGGAGTGATTAGCTAATAGGGAGTATGTGTGGACTGAAGCAGCTAAGGGGAAAGGAGTAAACAGGCTTATCTAAATCTAGAAACAAACTTAAAAGAAGCAAAAGACCAATGACTAGAAAACAAAGGATAGGGCATTGGAGAGAAAAAAAACATCAAACAGGAATAGTGACTTGGTTTTGGTTCTGTTTTCTTTTTGAGTTTTCATTGGCTTCATTTTATGTTATTCTCTCTGTTGCTGTTTACCCTCTGTTGCCCCCTTGTTTCAGTCTCCTTCCACTAGCTCCCTTCTAGATGTCTCCATCCACACTTGCTCCTTGTCAGCTTATTAGCAGAGTCTTTGTTCAGTCTCCCATATTCATTCCTGCTGTGCAGTTTCTTTGTACTGGTTCCTCTTCGCTTCTTAGCTCCTCATGTGTGTTTTGCCTGACATTTTTTTTTTTTTTTTGGTTTTGGACTTTACCTTCTGTTGCCTTTGGATCTACATTAAATGAACAAAAACTAATTTCTGCCTCCTTCTGTCTATGCATTTGGGCCCTCTTCAAACCTCTACCCAACCTGACCAATAGTAAAACTAATAAGTAACTCAACACATAAAATAATTCTTCACAGTGAAAACAGAATAACAAATCCAAGCGTAACTGAAAAACCAAAGTTAAAGCTAAACAGAATGTCTGCAATGAACCACTCAATGGCATCACGGTGCACGTGACCCACAGCCACTGCAGGCATAATCCTTATTTGTTTGTCTTAAAAACAGTTTCTCTTTTATTTGTGAAATGATCAATTTTCAATATATTATTAATTTTAAAGCTAATATTGGCCGATAACATTCCAACAATATTGTGCACAATTAAAACAGATCATAATCTTTTTAAGATTCCAGTGTCACTTGATGAGGAAGATCGTGGTTTTGCTCTTTAAAATGAGGAACTGGTATCAACCAGTCAGGCATCAGCTGATGATGCAGAAACAGTTGGTCCTCATGTTATTCAATTCATCCTGGAAAGGGGATCTCCTACTGGCACACTCAGCAGCAGGCCAAAAATAGGGCCACAAATAAAAGCCGGCCGTGTCTCAGTGTGACAAAGCATGGGAGCTGAGCATCACAGGAGAGGAGGGAGTTAGCCCAGGTAGTAAGGAGTGCATAAGGGATTATTGGATGATGCCAGATCAGAAACATTGCCTAGGATCCATACTAAATGTGTATATACACCGTAATAATCAAAATAAATAATTATAAAACCATGGGCATGGTCACAAGAACACAATTTTCCCTAGAAATCACCGCTGTACCTCAGTATTAGCATACATGGTTCCATCTCATGTTCTGTCCTATATTTGCCCACAACCCCTCTTAAATATTCAATGCAACTGGCCTTGTTTTATTTTATTGGTTACTATGGCAGCCATTTAGAATAAGGTTAAGTGCTGCACCCAGGTCAGCAGATAAATCCAAGAACGATGCTTTAGGAAATCTAATACAGCTTGTAAACCAGTCATTATGGGCCATGGGTCATTTCCTCCTAATTCTCCATTCTACGTTTTTTCCTACAGAGCCAGTTCTGCCAGTTACCTTACAAGCTGTCAGGTTGGGTGGGGGTTTGAGAGGACCCAAATGCAGGGACTGAAGCTGAAGGTGGTTACCTGCAGATTTAATAAGATAAAAAGGGTAACAGAAGCAAACATCCAAAAACATAAATCCACAAAAACTGAGAACCGGGAATACTCACAACAAGGGGGCAAAGAAATAACGACAAACCAGCAAACAGTGACTCAGCAGGAGGTGCATATATAGGAGAGAGAAACAAAGACCAGGCTAATTAGCAGATTGGGAGCAGGTGTGAACAGAGGAGGCTAGAAGGGAGCTAGGAGAAAGGAGACTGACACAGGAGGGCAACAGACGGCAAACAAGAAATACATAAGGACTCAAATACAATCAGAAATAACTAGAATAACACAAAATGGAAATAGAAGCAATATAAACTCAAAGATAAAACCTAAACAAAACCAAAACCATGACAACACCTGGCTCACACCTTGTCACAATTTGAACGATAAACTTGACTTATCCTGGGTTTTAGCTCACAGGCAGCCATAATAATTCCAGGGATTTCTTACACACATTTATTTTGGAGTTGCTAAATGGAATAACTACCTGTCTCTTCTCATTTCATTGGTCTTGCAGGTGTGAGGAAGACGTGAACGAATGTGACCGAAACAACCCTGAGGGTGAATGTGAGAATGGAGGCACATGTATCAACACTCCCGGCTCCTTCTACTGCAACTGCACACCTGGCTTTGTGGGGCAGCGCTGCACTTTACGACCTGTTGTTGTCCCGGACATGCAGGCTGGTCATGCTGTGGTTGGCAAGGAGGAGTTGATTGGCATTACTGGAGTGCTTTTTATCATCATCATCCTTATTGTTCTCTTCATTGCTTTCCGCAAGAAAGTTTTTAATAAAAACTACTCAAGAAACAATCTATCCCTGGTCCAGGATCCAGCCACTGCAGCACTTCTCAATAAGGCCAGCTGTGTTCCATTAAAGACTCTACACTGCACTCCCGGAGAACACCAAAACCTGTACTCAGAGTCAGGGCTGCAGACCACCTTGATGGGAGGGGTTGGTGTCATTGGACCCCCTCAGGTCCCTGTAAGACCTATGGCATACACACCTTGCTTTCAAGGAGAACCACTCTCTAAACTAGAAAAGCTGTCGGAAAAACAAGGCGGGGAGCATACAGAGATGAGCACCTTTCACCCAGAATCACCAAGAATCCTTTCTGGAACCATCAGAAGAGGCATTGTGGTGTGCAGTGTGGCCCCCAACCTGCCACCAGTCTCACCCTGTCGCTCAGACTGTGACTCCGTACACAAGAGCCCTTTGGCCAGCGATGAAGGTAAGTTTGCCACTAGCTGGGTGAGGAGGTAACAGCTGAGCAGGGAGCTCCCTGTGTGCAGCAGACTGTTAGTGGGTCTGTATGGTTAGAGGAAGTGTTGCATATAGATCATAGTTCAAATATAAGTTCAGACTAATGTTTTTATTCTAAAAGGACTGAAAAATCTCCTTAGCATTACCCACCACCCTTTAAAACAGCTCTGACTCCGTTTGAACACATTATAGTTATACCTCAATTCAGCTTCTTTTTTAAATTTAAAAAAACAAAAGCATAAGTCAGCATTAAGCCAGCCAGTCCACCTTAATTTTAACCTCTAATTTGCTATAAATATTTATGTAAATATTTCTCTCCATCAGTCTGAGGCATTCAGTTACATTTTGGGGTTCAGTTTTTTTTCTTTTTAGCTTGTAGAACGACCGAGCTTTCCAAGGTCCCAAAATATGACCAAGCTCTATTGAAAAAAAGATTTTTGAGTTAGAAACCTGCAGATCGTTTTGTAGAACTGTTTAGAAGCTGTTAAACTAGGGTCAAATGTTCTGAGCATCATTTCTACTCCCTACTGTCAGGTAGCATTAGGGCCGTTCCTCATGAACGCAGACACTCTGCTGAAACTCAAACAGAACATCAGCCTCATAGTCTGGAGTGGCACTAGCTGCAATTTATGCAAATACCACAGAGATTTTTCTTCTAAGGAATTTAAGGTTTCTACAAGTATATTAGCGCTATTTCATTTCTCCTGCAGTAACAAGGCAAGTAGTTGAATTGAACATGGATGACATCAGAAAGAGCTTCAGAATAAGAGAGTAGAACTAGTTGTCAACTCTCCATATTTATGTCTTTAAAATTTTAAACCTTAAAGTCATCATATTGTCTTTACCCAAAATACGCACTTCAGTTACCCCGATATTCAATCAAACAAGGGATAAAGTAGCAGCAATCTACCAATAAATAGTATGTCACATGTTGATGTCTTTCTGCAGATAAAGTGGTCAACGTGACAGAGGAGGACACATGTTTCTCAGGTAGCAATAAAGGCTGTAACTCAGAGGCCCAGTCTCTGAGTTCCTTTCAGTCCGACTCCTGTGAAGATAACGGTAAGAAACATTCTCTCATTGCAAAAACTTGGGTTCTTCATAACTATCATATGTTGCTTTTTTCAGAGCTTCATTTGCTTGTCCCTCATTTGGTTAAAGCAGATCAGTCCTGATTTGAAAATCGACTCATCAGCACCAGCATTTGCATCAACCTTCATTGAAATTAGCTTACAGTTTAAGTTTTTATTCAGAAGTCAAGGTCATAAAAATGTAAACACAGGATGTCATCTTTATTTGAGTGCTTCAATGTATTGTTTTTAAGACATCCTATTTTTTTGTTTGTTTGTTTGTTTGTTTGTTGTTTTTTTTTAAATAGGAAAATCTGAATAAATAGGAGCAAAGAGTTTCTGGATTAAACAGAGAATATAATCAGTTTTGGTTTTCCAGGGGGAACGTTTGTCTATTTTTTAAAGTGTGGCTCACCCTGATTTAAAAGCATTACCAAGAAAATAATTAAAACTGCCACCAAAATGGCTGGTGCCAAGACACCATGAGTGGACGGACTAAGCATGGGGGTTCGACACGCTGTAGTCAGGACATGGCAGCTAGCTTAGCTTAACCCAGCCGTATTAAAGCATGGACCGAGAGCAGACAGGTGCTGTTACTCACACCACAAATATTTTAACCTCTTAACATCCACTCATTTTGGGTAATCCTCGCCTATTTTGCATACTCAAATGGAAAAGAAAATAACTTAGGAACTGTAAGCCAAAATTACATTATTTGAAAGCTAACACCCTCTAGTTTCCTAATATATAAATTAGTATTGGGTGACTAGAACACAGACTAACCTGCATCTGTTCAAACATGACTCAAAGTTGTTTTTTTATTTATTCCTCAGAAATGATAGGTCTTTTTTGAACAGCAGTAATAAAGACATTCTTGAGAAAAGGCAGGTTTTATAGTATTTGTTATTCATCATGTCAACCACAAATGCAGAAAATTTCAGACCTCTAGATATAACAGTTCTAGAGCTGTGGGTTTTGGTGTCAGCTTGGAGCTGCGCGCAATGTCTCCACCTGCCACACAGGTGCGAGTCTGAGTGAGTCAGAAATTTAACTGCTATCGTTGCCCTAAGAGGGCAGCACTGAGACAGTTTTATACACATGCTGCAGAACTAAAATGTCACTCATGAGAATGTGAAAAATGCAGGACCTTGGCATCCAATAGATAGCATCGCATGTCATCATACATCCGTTATATCACAGCTGATGACCGCGGGACGCCATTACAGGAGGGGTAAACAGCAGCATGGTAAACACTGACTTCATATAGACAGGCCTGCTGTCAAATTCGTCCTGCCAAAGTCTTGTGTTGCATTTGGATGCAATAATCATGCCTGGGAGCCTGATAAACCATCTTTTTATCGTTTTCAAACAGAGAAAGGACCAAAAAGATCAGCTTGGGTACAAGCCTTAGTGAGGACCTGCGAAAATGGGAAAACCTGAAGTCCAAGGTTGAAGTGGACCTACGTGTATAGTAGGAATTGACATTGTATTATTAGATCTAAAAATTATGGAATGAAAAAGTATCATGAATTGACCACTGGGTGAAGACGGACATGCACTGTGCGAGTTTTAAACCTTTTCAGGACGATTCTCAAGTCGTGCTGAGTTTCAGCCTCATCATGCGTCCTGCATTGTGTAGTATACAGGGGGTAACGAGGGGCCATTAGCCTCTAACGAACACCGCCAGATCAGGAATCATAAGGTCAGGAGAAAATCAAAGGTGTTTGAAACTTAGTTGGCCCTTGTGAGGTGTTTATGGGCAAATCCTGCTGTTGTGGGAGAGTTACAAGCCGTTTTACCAGAACCTAGCACACTGCGCATCTGCAACCAAGGGAGTTCTTCTTCTTCTTCCAGATTGATGAGTCTGAAAAGCACCATCTCTCAGCACTGAGTCCAACGTGTTGTTTTTGAACATACATTTGAGCAGTTAGATCACATCAGAACATTGGGTTGTACAGTGAAAGAACATGCATCATGAGCTGTGAACTTTTAAACCCTACGGTTTCATCATACAGTTTGAGCTGTAGCTGAATACTAGTATTCAAAATATTGTGTATGGCCGCCTGTAATGAAGGAAGCAGCAGAGATGAGCTTGTGGGGAATGCTCTTAAGAGGTTTGGTGATTGCTTTTAATAAAGCCATTTTAATTCAGCTCTAGAAGGACAATTTCGCGGTGTACTTCCATTGCAGAAACCGGCCTGCTGCTGCCTACTTTTCCCAGGTCTGCTTCTCTGATCGTCCGCTGTCGTCCCATCTCCCACAGTTAGTCTAGGCTAGCCTCGGTCAGCTATTGCCTTTCCCCATCTTGGCACTGTTTCTCCAGTGGATTAGAGCAAATTTTTCGTTATATCTGCCTTTATCTTTTCGAAAGAAGGTTTTCCCAGTATTTATAAATCATTATGACACAAACCAATTGCATTCTAAATGTCTACCACTTTGGTTGCCAAGCACATGTTTACCCCTCCTAAGATGGTGGCGATCCTCGTTAGGCTTTCACTCTGATGCGTGACATCATCATCTATAGACCTAGTTTATACAGTTTAAATGCAAAAAAAAAACTGTTTTTTGGGGCGATTTAGACATAAAGCACCACATCGGGTGGTTCTACAGTGTTTGGAGGTGGTGGTGTTCATAAAACTTCATGAAGGTGGGATATCCAGACCTGCTTTGGGTCCGTGGTGCCGTTCTTCTGTTTGTCCCACAGAGGTGACTTATCCAAACAGTTTAATAAATGTTTCTTTGACCCAAAAAAAACAAATGTTTTAAATGAAAAACACCAAGATTTTAAACATCAGTCAAACTGATCCTTCGTCAGCCACTGCAATATGCTAATATTCTCTGGCTAGATTTGCTTGACATGTTTTCAGTTTTAAAGGGTTTGGCATAGTAAAATAAATCTGCTATTCAGTGTCTTTGCCTTCAGGCATCTTCATGGGGTACTATTTGAAGGTACAATGATGTTATTTTCCATTTTTTAAATGTATATGCCTGTAACAGACTGGTTGCATACAAAGTTTTCATGCTCCCGCTGGCCTAGTGTTTGTTATAAGTTGTTTATAACAGAGGAAAGTGTCTGTCCTGAAATCCCATCATCGACCATCAGCCAGGGTGGTTGTTTCCACATGGTCTTCGTCTTCCACCTCTCTGCCCCTCCCACGGCGCAGCCAGGAGCCACGTATTTACAGGCGTTATGAACGGGGCTGAGCCTAAACCTCTGGGTCTCTCCTGGTCCTGAAATGATTTCATTCTACAAACATCTATCAAAGTCCTATTTAGAAAAAATGTCTTTGAAAGAGAAATTATTCCAAATAAATACAAAAAATATAAAATCCTTGAGTTTTATGAGACATTACTTTCTTTCACTACGATGGTTTGCTCTCATGCCTGTTAAATAACCCACAACAATCTGTTTATTTTTCTTTGTAGTTCAGTCTTTCGGATAAATTGTAAAGCAAAAAAATATCCCATAATTCATCTTTTTATTTTAACTTAGAATGACATTGATTTTATCCTTTATTTTAAATTTTAGTTCTTATTCTAGGCCAGGAGCCTCCCACCTCAAATGAGCGTGCTCTAATCAAACCAAAATAACTGAATAACATCCAGTAAAAGGGAAGACATGGAGGACTTTTTGGCTCCACATCTCCCACCTCCGCATTCATGTGTATTTTCTGTAAAATAAGATGGAAGAAGTCATCAGATCAGGCTGTTCATGGACTTTTTCTTTCAGGAACAGTGATGAGTAGGAAAATCAGGCCTCATTACCACCATGCTGAGCTCTGTTTCTCTATGAATGTGTATTATTTAAAAATGTCTGCTCCTTGTTTCTCTCTTCAAGCCTCCATTGTGACTGTCATTCGACTAGTCAACGATGCAGTTGACACAATCGAAAGTGAAGGTACCATGTCTTATCTTTCTTGTGTCTCTTCACTGGCTGTTCCAGTCCTTGGATTATTTCTCACTAATTCTACAAATGATCCCTGTTAGCAGTTCGGCAACCAGAATCTGACGCCTCTTTTATTGGAGCTCCGCTGTCAAACTTCAGCCACTAAGAGCCAGTGTCTGCAACTTTGGGATTTGTCCCTTTAATCTGCGGGTTGAAACACTTCTTCAACAATAAATAACTGAATGATCTAAATCAGGATGTTTTTAAGCAGTGAAGCAGCTAAAGGTTGCAGTATACTGGCCCTGCAGTTTGACAACATATACAATAATTCTTTACTGCAGGATCTGCTTCCTGGTATTTAAATGGAGTATTGTTATTGCAGCAGCATAATCTCACACTGGAAAAGAGCAGAAAAATGTACCTAAATGTATTCAATAGAGGAAATAGTAAATGTTAATTCATTGTTGCTTTTTATAAAAAATTACCAATAGCATAGTTAGTAAAACCAGTTAACGATAATAAAAAAAAATATAAGCTTATTCAAGGTGCAGATCATGTTTAAAACGTATTATTTTTACAATTTAAAAGTTTGTAGTCACCTTTTGCTTTTCACATGTCAGCATTGGGGGATTTTAGGAGCAGCAGCCCTGCTCTGACCTTATCAACCCGTTTCTAAGGGCGTACCTGTCCCTTTAAGTTCTTTTCCTTCAAAGCAGGGAGCTCTGATAAAAGAGTCCAACAGGCAGTATCAAAGACATCACTCCCAAACAACGGCTGTTGTAGTAGTTGCCATAGTGACTGCCTACCAAAGGATGACACTTAATTTCAGAAGTTGATATTTTCAGACCCTAACCCTTAAGTTACATTGAAAAAGAATGATTTAGTGAAAAATCTTTTATCTTTGAATGAATTTAAAACATCAACATTTAACTCACTCACCAGGCCCAAAATCAACCTTTCATCAGCCTTCCTACTCCTCCACCTACTCTTTCCCAAACAAAAACCCAGGAAAGCTAAAAGCTGAACTAAAGAGCAGAGCCCATTCTATTCAATTCAACCAGATCATACAGTCAGATTGATTCAAAGTTATCTAAGGAAAACCAGTTGATTGCATCGACTCAGTGACTCGAAAGCAATCCCTCACACCAAGTATACTTGTGTTGACAGTGGAGCAGAAAAATCCCTTTTAACAGGAGGAAACCTCCAGCAGAACCAGGCTCAGTGTGAGCGGCCATCTGCCGAGGCTGAGTGGGGTTCAAGGAGACAGAAGCAGACATAGAAAAAGAAGCATAGATACAAAAGGCAACAGTAAAAGGTGGCCCCGTCCAGGAAACACACAGACAGGCAGACGAGCTCCGAGTCAGAGGATGAAGAGAGCACATCCAGTTAGTCACAGTCAGAGAAACAGGACTACACTGAAAAACAGGCCAAGCTCCAACATCTAGAAACAAAGGTGTTGATGGCAGCTGCACAGCTGATATTTCTCTCCATGATGGAGTCACAGCCAAACAGGAACAGACCAGATGAAGCTAGTGGGTTCAGACTCTCTGGCTACCTCAGATGCTGCCTCACCTTCCACAGATAAACCAATCATAGTTAGAGTGCTAATGATCTTAATTTTAATAGATTCAATCTTATTTTTAAAGAATCTCATAAAATTCTCTTTGAAAACTTTCCATTAAAGCCATTTATTTGATTTTTTTTTAAGTTTCTGAGTTTCTGAGATTCTGCTTCTGCAATTAAAAAGTTTAATTTCCTATATAGGATGTTAATCAGCTGAGCTAATAAACTTAACTGTCTTAATGTTCTCAATAAATATAATTATTTGTAACAGCAAAGATTCAGGATTCTGAGGAATCGATATGTGTTTATTTCTTGTGGTCATGGTGGAAAGCTAAAGGCTACTGTGTTCTCTTGTTCTCCCATGTGACAGTGTCAGTTATGGACCATTGTGAAACCTACAACAGAGGTGACTTGTTGATTCTGTCTGTCTGTTGTCCTGTTGTCCATGTCTGCTAGTGAACAGCAGTGAGTAGACAAAATAATCATTCCCAAGTAAAAACGGTTTGCATTCTCCATCGAGGCTATGAGGTCCTACAGTCATTATTAGCGTAGTAGTTTAAATGAGCGGATTGGGCCTTTTGGAATAAAGCACCCCAGGCTTAGGAGATGTTCAATTATAAGTCTTGTACTGATTATTTGAATTTAATGAGCCATTCATCACCTCTGATGCCTGTAGTGCCTGTTCAGATTTACCCAAACTTTCTTCTTCTGCTCTATTCAGAAATGAGATCAAAAGAAGAACTTAGGAAATAAAATGCCCATAAATACAGTAGAGCTTTTGTGGTTATTTTAAGTCAAATAGTAATTTAATTTGGTCCTAAATTGATTCATATTTCTGTTTGGAGTTATTTTGTCTACATACTGCATCCGTCTCGCTGCCCCAGGCGGGGGTCTGCTGCCCTTCCTCAGTCAGAGCTTTGGATCGCTCCATGGTGTTGCTCTGCTTGTTGTGTGCTGTGCAGATGTTAAGACCTTGCTGTACTCCTAGTTATTTGATAAATGCTCCAACCTTTAAAATGTACATGTTTCATACATGGACACCTTTTATTGGCTTATAAACATGCAAATTGAACCTGACCAGTCAGGTTCAATTTGTATGTTTTCTAAACCAAATCAAGGCTTTGTTTTTGGTTCACTCTATAAACCTTCGAACTCAATGCTATTTCTGACATGTTCAATTGAAAAACCTTCCTGGATGGGAAGCGAAACGTCTTCAAACTAGGAAACAAAGTCCAGTGGATTGTTTTCTAACTTTTTTGGAATGATCATCCAGAATCCATCTCAGGAGCTACTGGCCAGTAAAGCACTATTGGCTGATTTCATTCAGTTCAAGTTCTGGAGAAAAAAAACAAAACATATAATATGTATTTTCGGAATAATACAAACATAGCAGACCCTGTGTTTTAAAAAAGTTTGTTTCAAGCAGCACACGGTTCTGTTTGAAAGTGCAGGGGTTTGTCTACCTGCCTGTGAAGCAAAACTCTGGGGTTTGGTTCCCTGATGGAGCATGCAGGATTTTTTTCAGAAGTTCCCAAACAAAAGTAGTTTCTGTTACATTATGTTTGGGGTTTTTTTGTTTCTTTATCAGGTATGTTTAGATGATAAAGTGCGTATGTGAATGGGTGAATAACTGAATGTAGTGTGAAATAGTTTGGTCAAGTCTTCCGAGTTGAAAAATCGCTATATAAGTACGAGCCATTTACCATTAGGGTTGGTTACATGTTATTTCTGTAATCGTTTCAGCAGCAGAAAAAATAATTTTATTGCTCTGTGACTCGATGTAAACCTGCTGTAAAGAGAGAGAGAGAAAAGTAACAACATTCAGAGTATTTCTATATAATGAATGTTTTCTGGTAGGTAGCTCCAGCTGCTTTTTGGGTATCTTTCAAACTGAAACAGTGTGGGTGCCCTTTTTATTTTTGAGGAACTTTGCATGTTGTTAAAAGGTTTCATTACTTCAAATGTAACTGTGAGGCGCATCGGGTTGATTTTTCCGTATTTTGCTTTCTGTGAAAATGAAGGTACAGAATTAATGACCATAATGGATCAAGCTTTTCTGATCAGTCTAAAATATACTGTATTTAGGTCTCATCGACGCTGGTGCCAGTCTCATTTCCATACATGCTGATGCAACCAGCTCCAGGGTAACAGAACGTACCAATCAAAACTCACTTCAGTTCAGTTGAACTTTAAACTAGTATGTTTACCATCAAGGTCCCTTTGGGCTGAGGAAGGCTGTGTTGGTGCATTCAGCGTAAAATCCGCCATGTTTGTTTGCAAGTTGTAATGACCTGTGATCTACGAAGGACACGGCTGAGAGGACTCGTCATCTAGAAAACAATTAACTCAACTGCAATCGCGCATCTCATAAAAGTAACTTTTTTTACGTCTGTTTTTTATTTAGTATAAAACAAACAAGAGTTTAGATTTCCTAGCTGAATTATTTAACATCCTCATATTTAGTTATTTCCCAGTTTAGCAGAAACAAAACAACATGCAGCCTTTTGATTAATAGTGTCATGAAGCGAGGACAGATGGACCCAGTATTCAAGGAGAGACAGTCAGTAGGAAAGTTCAAAACGTTTATTAAATTAACAAAACAAAAGCGGAGCTGTGGTAAGTGACCACGATCATCTGACAGAAGATTATCTGAGTTGGTCACTTACCTGGTTTAACAGTCCAGACCAAGAATGTCCCAGTGCTGCAGTTCCGGAGTTGTTGAGGGAAGCCGATCCTGGTCAGGGATCCAGAACAGACAGGAACAGGTAGGATCCAGATCAGGCAGGAACAGAAACAGGTGGCAGGATCAGTCTTCCAGGCATCCACAGGCTCCCAGGAGGGTTCAGAGTCTGACTGGGACCAGAAGCATGACCAGGTGGTCATGCACAGGAGCAGACAGGATCAGGTGCAGACAGGCAGGCTCAGTGGAAGAGGGTAGCCGAGACAGGACGTAGGAACCGGAACTTGAAGCAGGACTTTAAACTGGTCTCCTTCCTGGAGCCAGGGAACCTCCCTGCATATGGAG
>NW_015150861.1:144907-146551 GCF_000732505.1 Cyprinodon variegatus
GGGGGCGGGGGGGCGGGGCACTGCCCAATCTCAGACACTCTGTAGTGGGAGAAAGACAGGTAAGTGACCACGATCATCTGACAGAAGATTATCTGAGTTGGTCACTTACCTGGTTTAACGGTCCAGACCAAGAATGTCCCAGTGCTGCAGTTCCAGAGTTGTTGAGGGAAGCCGATCCTGGTCAGGGATCCAGAACAGACAGGAACAGGCAGGATCCAGATCAGGCAGGAACAGAAACAGGTGGCAGGATCAGTCTTCCAGGCATCCACAGGCTCCCAGGAGGGTTTAGAGTCTGACTGGGACCAGAAGCATGACCAGGTGGTCACGCACAGGAGCAGACAGGATCAGGTGCAGACAGGCAGGAACAGTGGAAGAGGGTAGCCGAGACAGGACGTGGAACCGGAACTTGAAGCAGGACTTTAAACTGGTCTCCTCCCTGGAGCCAGGCTTACTGCATAAAAACTGAACCTCCCCCCATAATGAGCCAAAACCCAGGGGACTCCGCGGGGGAGGAACAGTGGACGATCAGGAGACGAGACAAACACTAAAACCCTCTTTCCACTGGCTGCTAGGATCCAGGACACGAACCAAGGAACAAAAACTAACAGACAGGCTAACAGAAAGACAAGCAATGATCTGGCACTGAATGCTCAGGCTGAACTGAATATAAACCAGAGGAAACAGGTGAGAGGAATAAATTATAATTGAAGCAGGGAGGGAAAAACAACAAGTGAAAGGAATGACTAATTAAGGGAGAGCAAACAGGCCAGATCATGACAAATAGGCTCCTACAGGTTTTAAAGGCAAATATTATTTTTATGAAGATTTCACCTTATGTCAGAAAAGTAAAGCAGTCATGAATGCAGGTTTCTGATGATGATGGAGAATCTATTGTGAATTAATGCTGGGAGGTTCCTGTCCAGATGTTTTCAGTGAGGAGGAGGAGGAGGAACGGAATTTGAAGATCTAACACTACAGCACCCTACACAGGGTGATAGAAGTGTTTTATTGCCTTTACGAAACAACATGAAAAAGTTCTCAAGAACAGAACCTTTTGTGTTCTTAGTTTCTAGTAATTATGTTTTATTTTTCTTTATCTAGTCAAATCTACCAAGCATTTTCCCATCCGAGGACATCAGCAGGTTCTTTTAGGAGCTGCAGTTTGATAGAACCGCATTTCTTTCCTGATGATAAAACTAGGAATTCTGTGACAATGCAGGGGTCCGGTTTACGAAGCAGCAAACTCAGATTCAAATCTGCAACTCTAAGTTGATCTAGACTAAAGTCGGGAACTCTTGAGTGTTCGATTTAATAACAGCTGCTATGTTCAATCTACTCCAAGTAGAACCACTCAGAGTTTAGCACGTGGGCAAAAAGTATGAAGAGTCAATATCAGTGGAGCACAGATTTGACAAGTCACCATGACAACAGACAACAAGAAGTACCTATTTCACCGCACTGGAACTAGAGATTTTAATGCAGAAGTAATAGAAAAACGGAAAAGAACGGAGCAACAGCACTACACCTGCAAAGGAGAGGAAGATGTAAAGGAGAAGATTGTTGCTCGAGTTAATATGAAGTTCCTGATCTAAATCTCACTCCTAGACTGAACTGTAATAATATATTTCCTAAATTACACTTTTT
>NW_015150861.1:147583-151729 GCF_000732505.1 Cyprinodon variegatus
GTCTTATTTTATACAGTAAATACTACCGGTAAGTCTTTGCTTCCAGCCTTTTCTGATGTTATCATACCAATAAATAGGTCGTTATTTGAGGTTATCAACCCCATAGAATAGCTTCAGATTGTGCCAGTAGACTTAGTAGGTTGTTATCACAGAGTGAATCCTAATCCTTAACCCTAAAGTAATTCCTTTTCCACCCTAGGAATTAATTTAGCCATTTAAGTGTAATCTGAAACTAATTTCATTAGTTATTTATGTACTGTAAAAATAAAAAATGATCCGCATGTCGTTCATATTAAACAAACCAAAGACACATAAATCTCATATACTGTCACTGAGTGGTAGAATCCTCTCCCTATAAATATTTAATTCTCTATGAAAAAGTACAAATTTGTCTTTAATAAGATCCTCATCAGACGACTTGCAATGTTTGTTTTTAAAAGCAAATGTGTCGACCAGACCTAGTTAAGGATTTTTTTTTTTTGCACAAAACTACGACAAAAATCTGACTAAATCAGAAAATAAAACAGTGTGATTGACTGTAGGGAGAGCGGAGAAAGAGGACAATCCGGATTAGCTATGGGGAGAATGTTACTATGGTAACAGAAAAAGAGGTTAAATCAATTATCTTCATGAAACAGAAAACTCAGAGTTTCCCATAATTCAGGTTTAGAAAACTTGGAGTGTTCAGTAAACCTGCTTTGTGAAACGGACCCCAGATGTTAGCTTTATTGTTTGTGATTACAGCTTGAATTACATTTTTTTTTACTTATACGGTTATCCCTTAATATATCCATCATATATCCCTGCGTCGTGAAGGTGTATTAAAATATGGCCAAATGGTTGATTCTAACACATCTCAATGAGCTTTTGGCTTTTTTATTTTTTTGAAGTTTCACTTATTTATTATTATTTCTTTATTTCTTTAAAAGCATGGCTTCTGTGCTTGCCATTCTGCATGCTGAGCTGTGGAAACCTCTGATGTGTTTGTCTTTGCATACAAATCCAACATCTCTTCTGTGGAGGTCGTTCCCATCGAGTTGGTCATCGGCATGTTTGCTGTTTGCTGTTCTGTAAAAGCATGTAACCGTAAAACCTGCTCCTGTCATGATGACTCTGTGGGTGCAGCTGCTAATCTCTCTCCTTTCCTTGACCAGCTTACCACTGGGACACATCTGACTGGATGCCAACCAGGCTGTCAGACTCTGAAGGAGTGCAGAACTTGGGGTCACCTCCTGACAGTGACACCGTTGGCTTGGACCCCTCTCTGGGTGGAACACCACATGGGCTGGAGTCAGATTACTACCTGGGAGGCTATGATGTGGACAGTGACTACCCCCCTCCACACGAAGAAGAGTTCCTGAGTCAAGACCAGCTCCCGCCGCCGCTGCCTGCCGGCGAGGACTGCCCAGAGCCCTACACACCGCTGCTCTCTGCTGCCTCCAAGGAGACCATCCTGAACCCGAATAGCACAAGGCTTCAGGACACCCGGCCAAGCTTCCACCCCAGCCAGTACCTGCCCACCCACCATCTACCCACTGGGCACGTGCCACACAGAGACTTCAGCACACCAGTGGAGCAGGTGTCTCCCGTTAACGGGGACTCTGCTGTCTCACTGAATATGCACCTATCCGTTGGTCCGTCATCAGCCTGCCAAACGCTGAGCTCTGAACATGGCAGTGTCCATGAAGGTCTGAGCGAGGTCCGCCGAGGGGTGACCATTATCACCGACTCGCAGCAGCAAACTGAAGTGTGATCTTCTTACAGGATGGGATGGAAGATCTCACATGAACAGCTTCTAAAATACTGAAAGGGAAGACATTAAAAACCCATGGCACAATCCTCTCCTTCTGTGTTGCCGGGTCTTGTATGGGTGCTGATCCTGTATTCAAAGCATAAACTTCTGCCAGTTTCTGTATTTTTCTACTTAAAACACTTTTTGAGGATTGATTTTGTTGATGAGGCAATCTTTAAAAAAATGCCACAGAAGCTACTGAACGTATTTCTACAAGAAAATGAGTGATTGGCCCCAACTTTCAGCATAAAACTCTGTGATGACATTTAACAAGCCTTATGACTGCAGATGGTCTATTTTCTATTAGGAGTGGAGGCAGATTGTTGTGTGCAGGTCAGGATGAAAAAAACAATCAGTCTGCTGCTAACAGGAAACAACAGATTTACTAGAATTGCAGAGTTGCTGGCGTTTAACCTGCTCAGCTCTGCTAGATGTTCTCTGAAGCAGTTTGATGGTTGGGATCTTCTGCAGAGCGGCGAGGAAGGCATCCCAAACGTTTCTGAATGTTTGCTTCCTTCCTGTCTAGTGTTTTCTGCCAGCAATCAGTTTGTTTTTCCTGCATCCGTCTGACCGTTCCTCTGCAGCAGCTTCATGAAGGAAAGAGATCACTGGAAAAACGATCTAGAAATAAGTAAAAATGTCTGAAATCAAGTGGCTTTACTCTTAATTTTAGTAGGTAAATGAGATAGTTTGCCAATGGAATGAGTATTTTTACTCTTAAAATAAAAATAATTAGATAACATGCACTTGAAATAAGACAATGGAATTGTGTTTTCTTATTTTAAATGTGAATTGTCTTGTTTCATTGGCAAAATGTCTCCTTTACCTTCTCAATCCAAGAACAAATGCACTTGTTTTAAGAAAAAATTACTTATCTAGATTTCAATTTGAAGGCGTTCGGTGTTTGACATAAGAACCTCAATTAGTGGCTGAATTGGACTCTTAGAATCAGTGATGATCCCTTCTAGTTCTGTGGGGAAGTTTTTTTAGTTGTTTGGGAATTGAATCAGAAAGTCGAGAGAAATGATAGCAGATAGAGGAGAAGGACCCAGCAGGTTGCTCTGAACAGTTATTGGAACCTCATTCAGCAGCGTAGTACCTCACTGTTCCACTTGTTTTCACATGGAATGTATTTTTTCCTCCAGTTTTCTTTGTCAGAGACAAAATTCATACCTCAGATCCAGGCGGTGTGAAGCTGCAAATCTCCCCTTCATTTTTCCTCTGCTTCTGTCTCCCTGAGAAATGGAGCAAGAGCATCACTTTGTCTGTAGTTGATCAGTCAGCAGGACACATTTCAGGGAGAAACTGGACCAAACATGGCATGAAGGTTGCAGAGGTTTGGTACTAGTGCTACAGAAACCCATCAGAGCTCGTATAGAATCCTTAGAACCAGCAGGCAGAGGCTGCATCCTTCACTAGGATCCACTGCAGGATCTAGAAAGTTCTTCCTGTTCTGCAGAGGGAAGTGGATCTGGGCACCCAGCTCTGTCCAGATGTTTGTACAGTGTACATAGCGGATTGTTCCAGTGGAGAGTTTGTAGATATAACATCGCAGCCCTGAGCTGCCTTTGATTTTTTTTTTAATGTTTCGTTGGACTTTTATGAGAATGTGTAGAACCTGGAATATCAACTATTTCCTGATTATTTCTCCTCTGCTGTTTACGCTCTGCTAAGTACTTTTTTCATTGTTTTATAATTCCAGATGAATGTCATTTTAAGATTATGAAATAACTGTGCACAGTGTTACATTCGGAGAATAAATCTGTAAATATGAATACATGTAATTCTGTTACAACATGACTGCGGTTCTAAAGAGTCTTTTTGTATGTTCCTTCTTATGTTGCTTGCATAATTCCTTCTCTCTGCGAACAGATCGCCTTTAAGCAGTAATAAATGATGCCATGGCGCCACATTATAAGGCAATGAATAAAACTACATCATATTGTTACGCAAGAGTAAAATTTGAGAAGGTAATAGTAAAAATTATTTTATAAAAAGGCTACTTAATTCATTAATTAACATCTGGTTTACTGTTTAAATTTATGTAATAAAGACAGAACAAAATATGAAGTTCTGAGCCATTTTACAGACTGCAATAAAATAATTAAAGTGAACAAATACAGATTGGGGCAGAAGAAACACTTTTTAAAGGAGAAGGTGATATTCAAAATTCAAACTTCTAAAAGTACTTTAAATATGAAATTATTACATACTGTTCAATAAATGATAAGTGTTTTTAATTACAAGTAATTTTTATTTGCTTTACTGGAGGCATCCATGTTTGTCAAAGAACACTACTGCCACCTACTGGTTTGTGACGTCACGGTGCGGTATCGGCTGTTGACCAAGTCCCA